>NC_066879.1:6637471-6937471 GCF_022985175.1 Labeo rohita | reverse complement strand
ACAGGCGCGATCCCACTACCGATCGGCACGGGGGCTTTGACCTGCTCCGTCTCCGACCTGGGCCGGTTCACCCCTCCTTAGACGACCTGGTGGTCCCGAACTCCCCCAGGAGCACCATATCGATACCGAACTTAGTGCGGACACCCGATCGACATAGTCCACTGCAGCCCAGAACCCCTGAGCTCAAGCGATCCGCCAGCCTCAGCCTCCCAGTAGCTTGGATTACAGGCGCGCGCCACTGCACCCGGCGAGAGCTGAGAGTATCAGCACTGCTACTGAATCTAGTGCTCACAGCGCCCTCTGGTGTAGGAAAACAGAACACTAGACTGCCATGAATCTCTTTGCAGAGTGAACTTCATGGTGTTTAAACATATCCATAGAGATCAGCAAAAATCTAGTTTTTTATTTTAATTTAAAACATTTAACTGATATTATTTAATTATTTTACTTTAATGCATCTGACTATCGTTTAATCCAGTTTAATGGTTAGTACATGAATCATTTGCTGTAACTGTGGAATTTTAGCTGGTTTATTAACTGTTTTATTTATCATATGTATGTATATTTATCATATATACGCACATTTAACTAATTACTCACTTAAAACAAGTAGTTTTGTCCTAATTACTGCAGAAATATTGGAGGAAATATTGTAGCTTATGTGGTGAAACCGTCTCTGGTTTCACCACATGCACAGCGTGTGCATAACTATTATGCAAGTTGTTATTCTAGTCATGTTTTTTCCAGGCACATTTTACCAATTCCACATCAATCTTAACTAATATTAGTTTTGTATTTAATCATTTATAAGTGATATATAATTGTTAAGAAGGGTTGGAAGTGATAAATGCCTTATACTCAGGTGTGCATAATTAGGCAGGTTTTCTTTTACAGATAAAATGTGCGAAAAAAGAGATTTAACTCACACTGAAAACTCAAGAACTATTAAATGCCCATGAGAAATATTCCTAAATAATGCAATAAAAAAACTGCAACATTAAATCATGCAGACTGGGGAATGCTCATCGGGTCAGCAGGGTCAGAAAAAAACAGAACCAAAAAAAGACACATATTAACTGTAAAAGAATTAAGAATTAAGGTGAAGAATTAGGTCCCTTTTTCCAGTGTCATCATTTTCCAGAACTGCAACCTACCTGGAGGTTCCAGAAGTGCAGTGTGTCCGGTTCTCAGAGACTTTACTTAGATTAAAAAAAAATCCTAAAATATGACCCCCACTTAATTAGAACAATATGCTGACGTGTTTTTAAATACATGAAGACTGATTTTTATAGGCTTTATAGACATTAAAACATTTATTATATAATGTGTGAAACAGCGCCTCCATCTGGTCATGGAATGCAGAGACTGAATATGAACAGAAATATCACATACAGTATCTTCTAGAGAGAGGCGATGTAGTGCAACGCCCAAAATGCCACTACTAAAAAGGTACATTTACATGTTAATAGTTTACAGTTTTTAAGTGAGACAATGTAATTATCTGGAGTCGACAAGTAATAGTGAATATTAATTCATTTCTAAATCAATCTTTCATTGTTAGTCCAGATGCAGATACAAACACAAAAGTCTGAGTCTCGCTGTATCGCTCAGGCTGCACTGCAGTGTCTATTCACAGGCGCGATCCCACTACTGATCGGCACGGGGGCTTTGACCTGCTCCGTCTCCGACCTGGGCCGGTTCACCCCTCCTTAGACGACCTGGTGGTCCCGAGCTCCCCCAGGAACACCATATCGATACCGAACTTAGTGCGGACACCCGATCGACATAGTCCACTGCAGCCCAGAACCCCTGAGCTCAAGCGATCCGCCAGCCTCAGCCTCCCAGTAGCTTGGATTACAGGCGCGCGCCACTGCACCCGGCGAGAGCTGAGAGTATCAGCGCTGCTACTGAATCTAGTGCTCACAGCGCCCTCTGGTGTAAGAAAACAGAACGTTAAGTATTTTTTAGGAAACTAAGCAAGAATACTAGACTGGTTTATTAACAGTTTTATTTATTATATGTATGTATATTTATTATATGTACGCATGTTTTACTCATTTACTGCGGCAAACAACTGTTTGCTGTTCATATTCCTAAAAGAAACTGAAGAATTAAGAGACTGATTTCTGAGCTGCCTGCCCTAACAGGAACCTCTGGAGCGGCTGTCCATGTTTTAATTGACCACTGATAGAGGAACAGGAAAAGATAACAATAAGGATAAAATAACTATTATGCAAGTTAATATTCTTGTCATGTTTTTTTTCCAAACACATTTTACTAATTCCATGTCAATCTGAATAACTATTATTAGGTTTGTATTTAATTATTTATAAGTGGTACATAACTGTTAACAAGGGCTGGAAGTGAAAATGCCTTATACTCAGGTGTGCATAATAAACAGGTTTTCAGGTAAAATTTGTCAATAAAAGAGATGTAACTCACACTGAAAAGTAAAAAAAAAATATATATATATATATATTAAATGTCCATGAGAAATATTCAAAACTAATGCAATAAAGAAATTGCAAAATTAAATAATGATCACTGCAGCAAAATGCTCATTGGGTCAGCTGGGTCAGAACAAAAACAGGTCAAGAAGAAAAGCCACATTAACTGTAAAAGAATTAAGAATTAAGGTGAAGAGAATTAGGTGGGAAACCATCAGAAACTCTTTATTCTCCAGTGCCACCATTTTCCAGAACTAAAACCTACCTGAAGTCTCTAGAAGTACAAGGTGTCAGGTTCTTAGAGTCTTTGCTAAGATAAAAATGACCCCTAAAATATGACCTCCACTTAATAAGAAAAACATGTTAAGATTTTGAAATGAAGGCTGATTTATATAGGCTTTATAGACAGAAAGGAGACAGACAGAGTCACTCTTAAGGGACCAGCACCACATCGTTGAGAGCTCATTTTTAGTCCATCTCCAACCCTGAAAGATTTGTCTCGCTCACTGCTGCAGCAGCTCACACCATGACCACCTCACCACCGCCACTCTTTTCCAACTTGAACTAGAGCTGACACTTTAGGAATCACCTGTCTTTCATAAAAGCTTTTCAAATAGTCTTCATGTTTCAAAATCACAATCACATAGCATGTGATTCATATTAAGTGGAGGTCATGTTCATCTTAGCAAAGTCTCTAAGAACCTGACACCTTCTTCGTCTTTACTGTTAACATGCATCTTTTCTTCTCCACCTGTTTTTTTTTCTGACCTTGCTGACCCAGTGAGCATTTCGCTGTACCAGTGATCATAATTTAATTTAGCAGTTTCTGTTTTGCATTAGTTTTGAATATTTGGTGCATTTACCCGTAAATGAAAATCTGCTTAGTAATTGTATACTAATTATTATATAATAACAATTATATACACCTGAGTAGTACAAGTAGAAACGCAAAAGTCTGAGTCTCGTTGTATCGCTCAGGCTGCACTGCAGTGTCTATTCACAGGCGCGATCCCACTACTGATCGGCACGGGGGCTTTGACCTGCTCCGTCTCCGACCTGGGCCGGTTCACCCCTCCTTAGACGACCTGGTGGTCCCGAGCTCCCCCAGGAGCACCATATCGATACCGAATTTAGTGCGGACACCCGATCGACACAGTCCACTGCAGCCCAGAGCCCCTGAGCTCAAGCGATCCGCCAGCCTCAGCCTCCCAGTAGCTTGGATTACAGGCGCGCGCCACTGCACCCGGCGAGAACTGAGAGTATCAGCACTGCTACTGAATCTAGTGCTCACAGCGCCCTCTAGTGTAGGAAAACAGAACGTTAAGTATTTGTCAGGAAACTAAGCAAGAATACTAGACCGGTTTACTAATAGTTTTATTTATCATATGTATGTATATTTAATATATGTACCTCAGCAAACAACCAGTGGGCTGCAGGATGATTTAAAATTTTAAAATTTATATCCTGTTTGTAACACAATGCATACATTAATACATTAAAATAATTTAATTAAAATGATACATTTCCCTACAATAACTATTGTTTCTGTTTGTTTCACATTTTCCTTTTATAAAAATAATAAACAAGCCATTGACCACTGATAGAGAAACCAGGAAAAGATAGCAATAAGGATAAAATAACTATTATGCAAGTTGATATTCTGGTCATGATTTTTTCCCCCCAAGCACACTGAACCTGACACCTTGTACTTCTCGAGACTCCAGGTAGGTTGTAGGTTGTAGTTGCAGTTCTGAAAAATGGTGCTAGAGACTACATAGTTCACACCTAATTCTTCACCTTAATTCCTAAAGTCTTTACTGTTATCATGCATCTTCTCCACCTGTTTTTTTTTTCTGACCTTGCTGACCCAGTGAGCATTTCGCTGTACCAGTGATCATAATTTAATATAGCAATTTCTGTTTTGCATTAGTTTAGAATATCTGGTGCATTTTACCCGTAAAGGAAAACTTGCTTAATAAATATATACTAATTATTATATAATAATAATTACATACACCTGAGTAGTACAGGTAGAAACGCAAAAGTCTGAGTCTCGCTGTATCGCTCAGGCTGCACTGCAGTGTCTATTCACAGGCGCGATCCCACTACCGATCGGCACGGGGGCTTTGACCTGCTCCGTCTCCGACCTGGGCCGGTTCACCCCTCCTTAGACGACCTGGTGGTCCCGAGCTCCCCCAGGAGCACCATATCGATACCGAACTTAGTGCGGACACCCGATCGACATAGTCCACTGCAGCCCAGAACCCCTGAGCTCAAGCGATCCGCCAGCCTCAGCCTCCCAGTAGCTTGGATTACAGGCGCGCGCCACTGCACCCGGCGAGAGCTGAGTCTATCAGCACTGCTACTGAATCTAGTGCTCACAGCGCCCTCTGGTGTAGGAAAACAGAACACTAGACTGCCATGAATCTCTTTGCAGAGTGAACTTCATGGTGTTTAAACATATCCATAGAGATCAGCAAAAATCTAGTTTTTTATTTTAATTTAAAACATTTAACTGATATTATTTAATTATTTTACTTTAATGCATCTGACTATCGTTTAATCCAGTTTAATGGTTAGTACATGAATCATTTGCTGTAACTGTGGAATTTTAGCTGGTTTATTAACTGTTTTATTTATCATATGTATGTATATTTATCATATATACGCACATTTAACTAATTACTCACTTAAAACAAGTAGTTTTGTCCTAATTACTGCAGAAATATTGGAGGAAATATTGTAGCTTATGTGGTGAAACCGTCTCTGGTTTCACCACATGCACAGTGTGTGCAAAACTATTATGCAAGTTGTCATTCTGTTTTTTTTTCCAAGCACATTTGACCAATTCCACATCAATCTTAACTAATATTAGTTTTGTATTTAATCATTTATAAGTGATATATAATTGTTAACAAGGGCTGGAAGTGAAAAATGCCTTATACTCAGGTGTGCATAATTAGGCAGGTTTTCTTTTACAGATAAAATGTGCGAAAAAAGAGATTTAACTCACACTGAAAAGTCAAGAACTATTAAATGCCCATGAGAAATATTCCTAAATAATGCAATAAAGACACTGCAACATTAAATCATGCAGACTGGGGAATGCTCATCGGGTCAGCAGGGTCAGAAAAAAACAGAACCAAAAAAAGACACATATTAACTGTAAAAGAATTAAGAATTAAGGTGAAGAATTAGGTCCCTTTCTCCAGTGTCACCATTTTCCAGAACTGCAACCTACCTGGAGGTTCCAGAAGTGCAGTGTGTCCGGTTCTCAGAGACTTTACTTAGATTAAAAAAAAATCCTAAAATATGACCCCCACTTAATAAGAACAATATGCTGAAGTGTTTTTAAATACATGAAGACTGATTTTTAGGCTTTATAGATATTAAAACATTTATTATATAATGTGTGAAACAGCGCCTCCATCTGGTCATGGAATGCAGACACTGAATATGAACAGAAATATCACATACAGTATCTTCTAGAGAGAGGCGATGTAGTGCAACGCCCAAAATGCCACTACTGAAAAGATACATTTTCATGTTAATAGTTTACAGTTTTTAAGTGAGACAATGTAATTATCTAGAGTGGACAAGTAAGAGTGAATATTAATTCATTTTTAAATCAATCTTTCATTGTTAGTCCAGATGCAGATACAAACACAAAAGTCTGAGTCTCGCCGTATTGTTCAGGCTGCACTGCAGTGTCTATTCACAGGCGCGATCCCACTACTGATCGGCACGGGGGCTTTGACCTGCTCCGTCTCCGACCTGGGCCGGTTCACCCCTCCTTAGACGACCTGGTGGTCCCGAGCTCCCCCAGGAGCACCATATCGATAACGAACTTAGTGCGGACACCCGATCGACATAGTCCACTGCAGCCCAGAACCCCTGAGCTCAAGCGATCCGCCAGCCTCAGCCTCCCAGTAGCTTGGATTACAGGCGCGCGCCACTGCACCCGGCGAGAACTGAGAGTATCAGCACTGCTACTGAATCTAGTGATCACAGCGCCCTCTGGTGTAGCTAAGCAGAAATTTTCTGTGTTCATAGAAAATAAATCATTAGGTCCGTTGATTAAAGATCATTTCGTTGCTGGAAAAAATAAAACGAACGTAATATAAAATAAATAAATAAATAAATACAAACTTTTTCATTTTAATTTAGTTTAACTTGATGTTAAATAGTGCAATGGAAATTCATTAAAACTATAGATATATTTTTTAAAACAACAAAAATGACAAAAACACAACCAACAAAATTACTAAAACTAACTAAAATAAACATAATAACATAAACTATTAAAATAAAATAATTTAAACCATTAACAAAAGCTAGAATTTCAATGGTACTAACATAACACTGCAGTATAATAGTAGTTTTAATGCACTCAGTCTTCTCCATTTTATTATTATTATTACTATTTTGTTCTGTTTATGTATGTTTTTGTTATGTATATTATTCTTTTTCACTTGTCTCCTTTTTGTATTTTTTTTTAATTGTGTGTGTTTTAAAGCTTTGGCAATTTTGTATGAAAACTGATCAATACTTTGAAAACTTAATATTCTTGAAGTATTTAACTATTAATTATCTGTAACAATATTCATTTATTTAATTCTATTAATAATGTCTGACTGTCTACGTGCAAATACCACTGAATATTTTTTTCTTTTTTTTGTGATAAAAAATAAATAAAACAAAACTACAAGAAAGAGGCAAAATCAAAGGATAAACAAAACTACACTCTAAAAACAAATGGTGCTATATAGCACTACAAGTGGTTCTTTGGCTCGTAATCATAGGGGAACCACTTTTAGTGCTATATGGCACCTTTGTCAAGTGGTTCTATGTAGAACCATCAGATGTACCATATAGCATTTTATTACTTCAACAAAAATGGTGCTCAGTAGAAACAATCATAAGGGCTTGTATTACTACAATAGTAGTAAATATATTTACTACAATGGCAAAATGTCTTGAATCACTTTTATGCTTTTCTAAGGTCAAAAGGTCTTATGTGGGAAATATTTCCTTATGGGGGCCTTAGGGGCAAAAAGATCTTCAGGAAATACACTGTATGATAATGTTGTTTTTAATCCTTTCCCCAACTGAAGAGTTTAAGAGAGAGTTAGAGATCCTTATTCAGAGGCTTAACAGGTTCTTTGTATGGCAGTGGTGCTATATAGCACCTTAACGACCCCAAAGAACCACTGAAGAACCAGACAGGGGCTTGACCGGTTCTTTATACACTAACGGTGCTATATAGCACCACAATCACACCAAAGAACCGCTAAAGAACCACTGAAGCACCATTTTTTTTCTGTGTGTATAGGCTATTCAACAAAGCTCATCTGTCGGTCATGATGCTTCAGAAATCATTCAAATATGCTGATTTGTTGTTCAACAAACATTTTATTATTATTACTTTTATTATGATCAGTTTTTAAAACAGCTGAATACATTTTTTTCAGGATTCTCTGTTGGGGGCGGGGGGTTATAGAAATGGATTCTTTTATTTAGCATGCATGCTTTAAATTGATCAAAAGTGATTTATAATGTTACGCAAGATTTCTGTTTCAGGTAAATGCTGTTATTTCTTTTTATCAAAGAAAACTGAAAAAAATAATATTTAGCTGTTTTAAATAATAATAATAATAATGTTTTCAGAATATTAGAATGATTTCTAAAGAAACATCCTTTTCCAAAAATGTGTATGTGCATGCAAATTGTGTAACATCCAAGGTACACATTTCTAGTAAGTTGTGCAGTTAATATTCATGTTGTATTTTCAGAAAGTTTCAGAATATTTGTCCTCTCCCCAAATTTGTCACTCCCGAAAAACAGTAATATATTATTTAATAAGAAGGATTATATTGACCTTTTAAGATTTTGCTTATGTCTTCCATGTAAATATATATTTTTTATATTTTATTAAAAAGTTTTCAGAGGTAAATAAATAACAATTACATTTTTAACAATATTTCGAGTGTGATTTATGAAATTTGTTGTATTTTGAATCCAATTTGTGTTTACAAAAGACAAAAAGTTGATCATACTGATTTCATAGTTGAGGATTCATTATTTTTGTATATACATTGAATCAAGCTCTAACATCCTAGCTGATAATTCAGTATACTTTATTTTTGACAAAACATCCCTTTCATGTCATGACAGCACATTTTAAGTAGTTACTGTAATGTTTTGATAGCTACCACATCACATTACAGAGTTTTAACTTGCATAGTAAAACACTACTAAAACTAAAATACTATTTTAACTCTAATTTACTATTTTAACTTTAATGCATAACTGTACTAAAAATTTGGGGTTTTTTTTTTCACTAAATAAAGGATTATGTGTTCCCTTTTGTCATTAATGAAACAATGGTGACATGTCTTGGTCGTTATAGAAATGGATTCTTTTATTTAGCATGTATGCTTAAATTGATCAAAAGTGATTTATAATGTTACACAAGATTTCTGTTTCAGGTAAATGCTGTTCTTTCTTTTTATCAAAGAAAACTGAAAAAAATAATATTTAGCTGTTTTAAATAATAATAATAATGTTTTCAGAATATTAGAATGATTTCTAAAGAAACATGTAAAACTATATTTTAAAATGTATTCAAATAGAAAACAGTTGCTTTAAATAGTAAATATTTCACAATTGTACTGTTTTTGCTGCACTTTGGATAATTATAACAAAATAATACATATTATTTATATATTATTATTATTATTATTATCAGATTTTCTTTCTGAAACATCATAAACAATTTCACTACATTAAAGTGACGTTTCCATCGCATGCTGTGATCTGTTCTGTCCACTGCCGTCCTCCTGACCAACAGAGGGCGCGCATGAGCGTTATAATGCCATCAAGTCCCAAAACGTTCAGGAGTCAACTCAACACCTGTAACAGCAAATTCAAAACATAACGACGTCGACTGTCCTTCCCTATGGAGTATTTTTGACAATGCACCGGTAACTCAAAATAATACACATTTGTCAACATAGCGGAGGACCTGCGTTAATTACGAATAGTTGTTTTGTGTCAGAGTCATAAAAATGACTGGTCTGTTAGCCAGCTAGCTTAATAGCTTACTTATTCTTTTGTGCAAGCTTCAGGAATTAGACATAATTCTGATTTAGAAACGGAGTGTTTATTGTACATCACACTGTGCAAATTATTTTGTAGAGTATCCTATATTTCAGAAATTAGTCTTTGAAAGCTAACTGACTGGTTGTTTGCTTATTGTTAACAGCGCTGTTATATTCACATATACATTTGAATGTCATCTTTTAATTAATGCTTTCACTTCCGACTGTTTGTTTATGCAACTAAAGCTTTAGTTTCTCGGAACGAGCTACTTTAGGACTGCCTATACGCCCTGCGAAGAAGTCTTAATGCACTGTTTGGTTAAAAAATGGAGAGAACCGGTTTTCCCTGTGCACTGACAGTACATGAGCTTGACCCTTGGCTGTTCGTGTGTGGCTGCTTGAAAATAGCGACAGAGATATTTTTAACAGCCTGCTGTCAGTCCAGATGTATGGCGTGTGTCAAATGGTGTCGTTTCACAGGTTTAGATTCAGAATGCCTCTGAGGGAAAAGTGTCTTAGCCATGTCACAAGAAACGCAGACCTCCCAAATACAGCTAAACAAAGAGGTGTAGAGACAAATATGACTCAGAATTAGCTTTTAAATTTAACAAGATAATACAGAAACATGAAGTAACACACAGAATGAAAAATGACATTTTGAAGTAGATAATTACTTTGTTCCGGTGTAATCTCATATTAGGCTCAATTGTTGAAAAATCAGTGCTCTAAATGTAGATGTACATACTGTATGTATAAACAACAAGAGGTATAATAGTAAATGGAGGGTCACTTTATGTGTTTTTATTTATGTGAGGAAAAAACAGCACTAAAAGCAATACAAAATGTCATTTCATTTTTAATTTCTTGGGGAAAAAAATCTAATTTATCACTTCAAACAGTTAACTCTTGTGCTGTGCTGGAAATCTTTTACCTGGCCATTCTACAGAATTGGTTCAAGTCATAGTTTGGAAATGTCTTGGAAAAAAATAGTCTTTTTCCAAAAATGTGTATGCAAATCGTGTAACATCCAAGGTACACATTTCTAGTAAGTTGTGCAGTTAATATTCATGTTGTATTTTCAGAAAGTTTCAGAATATTTGTCCTCTCCCCAAATTTGTCACTCCCGAAAAACAGTAATATATTATTTAATAAGAAGGATTATATTGACCTTTTAAGATTTTGCTTACATCTTCCATGTGTATATATTTTTTTATATTTTATTAAAAAGATTTCAGAGGTAAATAAATAACAGTTACATTTTTAACAGTATTTTGAGTGTGATTTATGAGATTTGTTGTATTTTGAATCCAATTTGTGTTTGTAAAAGACAAAACGTTGATCATACTGGTTTCATAGTTGAGGATTCATTAGTTTGAATATACATTGAACCAAGCTCTAACATCTTAGTTGATAATTCAGTATACTTTATTTTTGACAAAACATCCTTTCACATCATGACAGCACATTTTAAGTAGTTACTGTAATGTTTTGATAGCTACCACATCAAATTACAGAATTTTAACTTGCATAGTAAAACACTACTAAAACTAAAATACTACAAGTTTGCATAACTGTACTAAAATAAAGGATTATGTGTTCCCTTTTGTCATTACTGAAACAATGGTGACATGTCTCGGTCGTGACTGTTATGTTAGTGACAGTTTATTGGATAACACTCAAAAAAACAAAGATGTCACTACGTAAACTTCACCAAATATTTCAGTAGTGACAATTTTAGATACTTTTGAACCTAGCTCAACAATGCTAATCAGCACATGGTTAGCTAGCACAGTTCTGAACAGTTGTACAGATATGAAAACTAAATGTTATAGAATAATTCCCAAAAAAAGTGTTTATTCATAGAAAAATTGTGTTGGGTACTGACATTCTTTAAAGTTACACACAGATTTTTCAACCTTTTGAACACATTTACCTTAAAATGATGGGGCATTTCTAACTTACCATGTACACTGTAAAAAATAAAAAACACAATTTGTTGAGTCAGTTTAAAATAATTTGTTACCCTGTTGCCTTAAAACGTTCTGTCAACTCAGATAAGTTTAGTCAACTTGACAAGTTGTACTAAGTAACAACTTAGATATTTGTGTTTGCTAAACTTAACAGATGGGTAAGTAAAGTAAGTTAAGTTGAATTAACTCAAATATTTAAGTTGTCACTTAGTATAATTTAACATTTCAAGCTAAATAAACTTTTTTTGAGTTGACTGAACTTAAAATTTTAAGGCAGCCAGGTAACAAATTGTTTTTACAGTGTAGCAATGAGAGAGAGAGAGAGATTATTTCCTGATCATAAATGCAGGGGTGTATTTAAAATCAGTCTCAGCCAGTGGAAACACACACTGTTTCGGTAGTGACATGAAAAATGTGGGACACTTTTTCACTTATAATATTTTTAAACTTCACCTTTTTAAAAAATCAAAAAGATAACATATTTTGAGCAACATTATTGTCCAGTTTCTTTTGAACATCAGGGTCCTGATGATACTGAAATAGTCTATTTTTGTGATTGCAGGGAGGTTCCAGATGTAGCTGGGGTCTGGCAGCAATGACCATGGTGCTGTCCTGGGGTGGTTTGTTGATATTAGCGGCCCTATCCCGGGCCCTGGGCTCTCTGCAGCATTCAGAGGAGCCTTCTGTCCCAGATGAATGGGTCCTGCTTCATGTTGTGCAAGGCCACATCGGAGCGGGAAACTACAGCTACCTGCGTCTCAACCATGAAGGACGCATTATCCTGTACATGCAAAGCCTTAAGGGAGATGCCGATCTCTACGTCTCTGACAAGACGCTGCGGCCAAACTTTGATACCTATAAGCTTCAGTCTACCACCTGTGGCCAGGATGTGGTGGTCGTCCCGGGGGATTTTATTAGGCCTGTTGGAATCGGAATCTACGGACATCCATCCTACATGGAAAGTGAGTTTGAGATGAGGGTGTTTTACGACCAGACGGCACTTACAGGAGAGGATATCGAGAAAAACTCTTATTCCTCAGATGAGACTCCCGGTCAGTCTCAACACTCTCAGGGCCCTGAGGACGTGACGGAAGAAGAGGAATCCATCCTGTGGACTATTCTAATTGGGATTCTTAAGATCATACTTGAAATTTTGTTTTGATTTTGATGTTCCAGCTGCCAAAATAACACATTTGCCACATTAAACAATTTTCTTGTTTAGATCAAATGAGCAGGTTTTTTTGTTCAGAGTAATGACTACAAATGAAGAACTACAAATGCTTTGCCTGGAGTTCTGTTCAAATCTTGAGTTGCACCATCACTGCTTTATAGAGAATCTGTATGTTTCGTCCAAAATTTGAATATGCAAATTATAAATTTGTTTGTCAAATTACATGTCATATCAACACAATTGATTGCACTTGATATGTCAAACAAAAGTTCTTTTCTGATATTTTATTGGAGTTAAAAAAAAAAATCAGTTGCGTGGTGCATTTGTTTGTCTTTTACTGACCTGGGGATGTGAATTCTAAGTTTTAATCTGCACTATGCAATCACACAAATCACCTTGTGACTGAGGTCATACGGTTGTGCCTAATGTGAAGAAGAATCTGTTGACTAATAAGCAGCAAAGAATCTTCTGCGCCTGTAGTTGTAAGATACAAATAAAACCACTTATTTTTGAAAATTGCTCTGTGTCCAGCATTACTTAGAACTGTGTTCAGCTTTTTGTTGTGCGCATAATAAGGTGGAGTTTCATTACCAAAAGAAAAAAAAGAAGTAAAAAAGAGTCAGCTAGATAAAAATGGTAATTTAGGCATTTTGACAGTGAAGCTTATAATGCTTTGTAATGTTGAATGGTATTCCATAAATACCTAATTAAATACAGCTGTATTTCTGGATAAGTCATATCATCTTCTAACCTTTTTAGTATTAGCTTTTCTTGTTTGTTTTTTTCTTTTTTTTAAATGTATGTAATTTTGGAGATAGTAGTACATTTACAATAATGTACCTCTATATATGTAAATCTTAATGACACATAGCCTATTTTAAATTTAATAAGAATAAAAGTAATATTGATGTAAAAAATAATGAGTACAAACATGATGTTACGAACAGTGTTGTGGGTAACATAAGTAATCTGAGTTACGTAATCATATTACTTTTTTCAAGTAACTAGCGGAGCTGGGTATTACAAATTGCAATCTGTTACTGATTCCAAAATACATGACAAAAAGTGATAGTAACGTTATCCAGTACATTACACATTTTAGGTAATATGATCAGACTACTTTAAGTTTACTTTTGACCCCACATTGATTTAAACAGGGTAATATTGTACCGTATTGACATGATACAAAGAGTAAGAAAATATTTTCCATTTGTTGTTATTAACAACATGAAGTGCATTAAATATTATATTACGTCAAGGAACTGCAGGGGGTTTAAAAGTTTAATGAAAAACTAATAATTCATTAAATCATTAACAGTAAATTAAAATACATATTTTAAAATCAAAACAAAACACTTACTAAAAAAATAATACTTTATTTGTTTACCTGCATGTCATGTGATCATAACCAAAGTCAGAGAACCAGTGAACATGCAAATGTAATAATTATTAAAATATTTACTTTGAAATCTCAGGGGCATTTTAAGAAAATAAATTATGTGAAAGAGAATCAGATGATAAAAAAGTTTCTGAATTTGTGCATTTTAATGTGTCTCAAAGACATGTTTAAAAAATTACATGGTTAAAGTGATAATTCAAATAAAAATGATTGTGTTCATCAGTAGTTGATACAGTTTTGAAACACTTCTTAAACCTGAAATGATTTCTGTAAATCAGTGGTCAAATGCTGTGTCGCCACCTGACCAATGACTGATCTTTGTGTGAATCTCCACAAAACTTGACTATTTTAGAAAGGAAAATTTAAAAGATGAAAAAGAGGAATTAGGGAGAATCAATAAATTATGTGTAAATAATATGTAATTATGTATTCCATAAAAAAAGTAACTGTAGTCTGTGTGTATGTTTAAATGTAATTTAATCTAATTACAAGTACTTAATTTTTGGAATCTGATTACATAATCCAGATTACATGCAATCAGTTTCTACCCAGATCTGGTAACTAGTAATGCATCAATTTTTAATTTACAAGAAAATATCTTTTAATTTACAACATGCTCAACAGGTTCTAAATGTTCAACATGCGTTTTGACTGAGGTTGATTGAGAAGAAAGTATCCTATTCCTAGAATCCTAGAAAGCATCTTATTCCTTATGCAATCCAGAATGGCAGCACATCTGAAAGGTTTGGTTTTTTTCCACTTCATTCAGCTTGAGGAAATAAAGAGAACTCAAGCCCAGACCAGAAGACAACACGAAAACACGAAAGTAACCTAATACATTACTTTCCATAAAAAGTAACTAAATAATGCAGTTCGTTACTTTTTAGGGAGTAACGCAAAATTGTGTATTACCTTTAAAAGTAACTTTCCCCAACAACTGTATGAATGAATAAAAAATGAGTTATTTTATGTTTTTTTTTTCGAATATATATTATCTTTATATATTTTTACACATGTAACGTCACAACAGCATGACATTTCACATACATAGTGCTGATCCATATAAGCAGTACTTTTAAAACACCTTATATATATGAACACAGCAGGTATCAGTTATAATAACAATCCACAAGAATAAAAGAAAACCGAGAAATAGGGTACACCACTCTATTTTTATATATTGCAAATAATTCAGGAGACAAAACACCGCTTACGTCATATGCGAGCGACGGAAGCGTGTGCACAGAGCACACCATCACGACCTTCTGACAGGGAAAGCAAATATGTAAAAAGCTGAAAATATAACGGTTGTGTTCTCAGTGTTTATTTTATTTAGCATCATGTTTCGTGCTACGTTAGCGATATGTGGAAGAACTGTTGTTAAAAGGGTAAGTGGGCGCACTGATTTGCATTGGTTTTTATATTGCTGTGGGTAATAACCATGTATTATAAACGCGTGTGAATATTATGCAGATGGTTGTTCTGGAACACATTGACGAATTAACTTGTTTTTTTCTCAAACCAGTTCATCTCATCTGTCTCTGGAGAAAGTGCCCTTCCATCAAATTTGAGACTCCCGTCAAATCTCATTGGAGTCGCGCCACAAAGTAAGCAAATTGCTTATTTAATAATTGTATTTAATGTATTACTCACTGTTACTAAACCGATTTTGGCTTCATCCACTTTTCTACTTACATCCATAAGGCAAAAGTATATCTGCAGTATACCATAGTTACAAAACTGCAGCCACAGTAAAACTGTTAACTTTCTATTGTGATGTACAAAGTTATTCAAATGACATATGGAGTGCAAGGAGAGCTTATATTAATTTAATTTTCTTTTTACAGTAATAATAACTTGCGTGTTTAAAGAAATTTGACAGGAGCTTTGATTTCCATGGTCATTTTTTGTTCATTGTAAATGGAACTGCAACAAAGTCATTTGTGATGTATAAGTGATCTAAACATGCCTGAACTCTTGTTTCAGAGAGGGCTTCTCCATCCGGCTCTGATCTTCCAGTGCTGCGCAGATGTGAGGCTGATATCCCAGCTCACCTGGCACCTGCTCAGACGTGGCTTGAGACTTTGGGAAGTCATGACAGTGAACCCCTTGGTGTGGTTGACCTACACCCTGATGTCTTCTCAGTACCTGTCAGGTAAGCCATTTAGTTCTATGAAGGATTTCTAGGCTGGAGATATGCAAACATATTGATATATGTTTTTTTTGTTTTCTGTTAATAGGCTGGACATTCTTCATGCTGTAGAGGTCTGGCAACGTAATTTCAAACGAATAGTAAGTAACTGTGAGATGTACATTATGCTTTCTGGCATTAACATGGCTCTTGTAATGTGTATCAAAGGAATAGTTTATCCAAAAATGAAAGTTTGCTTAATAGTTACTTACCCTCAGGGCATGTAAGATGTAGGTGAGTTGAAGAAATTTAGCATTACACCATTTACTCACCAATGGATCCTCTGCAGTGAATGGGTGTTGTCATAATGAGAGTCCAAAAAGCTGATAAAAACATCATCATAATCCACAAGTAATCCACACAACTCCAGTACATCAGTTAATGTTTTGTGAAGTGAAAAGCTGCGTGTTTGTAAGAAATGAATCCATTGAGACATTTTAAAACTCAAACCGTTGCACACCGCTAAACATTTTTTCATTGGAGGAAGCACTATTTCAAAAAATGGAAGTGATGGTTAAAATAAAACATTTATGTCAAACAGCTTTTCACAAGATGGACTTATGTGGATTATTGTGATGTTTTTATCAGCTTTCATTCTGACGGCACCCATTCACTGCAAAGGGATCCATTGTCGTACATGTGATATAATGCTAAATTTCTCCAAATCTGTTCTGAAGAAGAAACAAACTCATCTTGGATGGCCTGAGGATGAGTACATTTTCAGCTAGTTTTCATTTTTGGCTGAATTATTTCTTTAAGATACCATTCCAATCATGTTCTATAAACTTTAGTCATATTTAATCATTGCATATGATGGTGATATGTAAAATCTGATTACTTTAGAGCCATGCAAAAGTCAAATCAAGAGCTGAAGTCAGCGGTGGAGGCAGGAAACCTTGGAAACAAAAAGGAAGCGGCCGGGCACGACATGGAAGCATTCGTTCTCCACTGTGGAGAGGAGGTAAGATAAAGTCTGTTCATTTAAAAGGATAGTTTTAAATTCTGTCATTAATTACTCACCCTCATGTCATTCCAAACCTGTAAGGCCTTCGTTCATCTTTAGACCACAAATTAAGATATTTTTGCTGAAATCCGAGAGCTTTCTGACACGTTCAAGACCCAAGTAGTAAGGACATTGCATGCATTGTGGTACTCTTCAGAATGCGCAGCGAAGACTGACAAGGGAGAGAAGAAATTGTTGAATAAAGTAATTACTTCTGGGGTTTTTTGGCACACAAAACGTGTTCTCGTAGCTCCATAAAATTAAGGTTGAACCACTTATGTTTTTTGATGTGATTTTAACAGTGTCTTTACTACCTTTCTGGGCCTTGAACATGGTAGTTGCGTTGCTGTCTATGCAGGGTCAGAAAGCTCTCGGATTTCATCAATAATATTTTACTTTGTTTTCCGAAGATGAACAAAGTTCTTACAGGTTTGAAATGACATGAAGGTAAGTAATTAAAAGAGAAGTCCACTTCCAAAACGAAGATTCACATATAATGTACTCCCTTGTCATCAAAGATGTTCATATCTTTCTTTCTTAAGTCGTAAAGAAATAGTTTTTTGAGGAAAACATTTCAGGATTTTTCTCCATATAATGGACTGATATGGTGCCCCGATTTTGAACTTCCAAAATGCAGTTTAAATGCGGTTTCAAACGATCCCAGATGCAGTTGTAAACAATCCCAGCCAAAGAAGAAAGGTTCTTATCTAGCGAAACAGTTGGTTATTTTATTAAAAAAATAAAATTTAAATACTTTTTATTCTCGGACGCTCGTCTTGCCTTGCTCTCCTTGAACTGCTCTCCTTGAACTATTCTGGTTCAAGACCGTTAGGGTATGTCGAAAAACTCCAATCGTATTTTTTCCCTCAACTTCAAAAATAATTTCAGAATCATCATTGCTGCAGAAATACCGTCTTTTTAAAGTGAACATGCAAAGCCCAGATCAAACACCCTTAACAAAAAAGGTAAAACAGCGATATAGGATGATTTTGAAGTTGAGGGAGAACATGAGATGGAAGTTTTTCAACATATCCTAACTGTCATGAACCAGAAAAAAAACAGGTAGAGTAAGACAAGATGAGCGTTTGACACTAAAAAGTATATAAATTGTATTATTTTTATGAAAATAACTGATCGTTTCGCTAGATAAGACCCTTTTTTCTCGGCTGGGATCGTTTACAACCGCATTTGGGATCGTTTGAAGCCGCATTTAAACTGCATTTTAGAAGTTCAAAATCGGGGCACCATATCAGTCCATTATATGGAAAAAAAAAATGCTGAAATATTTTCATCAAAAAACATAATTTCAAGGGCGTTCACATTATATGTGAATCTTTTTGTAAGTGGACTTGCACTTTAATGAGAGAATTTTCGTTTTTGAGTGAACTATACCTTTAAGCTTCATCTTAAACACACAGATGTATAAAGCTATTGCTGCACTCACAGAATCACTAAACAAATGCTCTGCTTTCTCGTTTAGGAGGAGTAGCTCATGGTCCACGGGGACCAACCAGCTATTATTACATGTTACCCATGAAGGTGCGAGTACAAGGGCTGAAAATTGCCTTAACTGCCAAACTGGCTCAGGTGAGGGGAAGTGCACTAGAAAATATTAATACACTTATATTTTTATATTTAAATTTTATTAAAATTTTAGTTGTGCCTGTTATGCATGTTTAGGTTTTTTTTGTAATATTTATATTTTTATATAGCTTTATTTTTATTTCTGGTTTTAGCTTAAGTAATTTTAGGGCTTTCTTTTTTTCAGCTTGGATATCATGGTATCATTTCTACTTTTTTGTTTAGTTTTTTTTTTTTTCAGCTTTTTTATTTCAGCTTTATTTGAATTAACTGAATTTTTTTTTTATATATAGTTTAGTGGACAATAACAACACTGATACCCTTCTCTGTAAGGACGACAAACTGGTTTAGTTCATAAATATTATGTTAAATGAAATGTAAACTAAATGGTAGTCATTATTTCTCCAGGATTACCTTCATATTGTGGACTCATTGGAGATTCCCACTCCAGACCCCCACTACCTCCTGGACCTGGTCAAACACAGGCAGTGGGGGGGATTCAGTCCTCATTGTTGACGTGTAAGTATGCAAAAGTGGATGTATATGTCATTGCCAACCTGATATACATGTTTCCTTAAAGCGTTAGTTCAGAAAAAATGAAAATTCTGTCAATAATTTCTCACCCTCATGTTGTTCCAAACCTGTAAGACCTTTGTTCTCCTCTTCAGAACAGAAATAAGACATTATTGATGAAATCCGAGAACTTTCTGACTCTGAATGTGCAGCGAAAACTGACACGGAAAAGAAAAAATTGTAGAATAAAGTCTTTATTTTTGTTTTCTTTGCGCACAAAAAGTATTCTTGTAGCGTCATAACATTACAGTTGAACCACTGATGTCACATGGACTATTGTATCAATGTCCTTACTAGCTTCTGGGCCTTGAACATGTCAGTTGTGTTGTTGCTTATGCAGGGTCAGAAAGCTCTTGGATTTCATCAGAAATATCGTGTTCTGAAGATAAACAAAGGTCTTACGGGTTTATGAGTAATTCATGACAGAATTGTCGTTTTTTGGGTGAGCTATCGCTCTAAGTAATTTCTTCTTTTTTTAATGTATTTTAGAAGTGATGAATTCCCTCAGAACATTCTTAAGGCAACCGAAGAGCTGAAAACAGTGAATATCATTCCAGCCATAGGTAAACAAACTGACCACACCAAAAGCTGAAAGCACTCTTGACCAAACATAACGCATTGATACTTCAAAGATCCTTTGTGGTCGTAATACGTTGTTTTAATTTTACAGGTCTAAACGTCCACAGCATGTTGAAACACGAAAGTCTGGTTCTCACTCTGGAGGCTGTAAAATTTCTCGAAAAGAAACTGATTTGGCACGATGTGCGCTATACACCCCTGTATCCCTTTAAACTCCCATACAGTGACCTGCCATGAACACAGCACACTTCAGAGTATTAAAATGTTTATTTAATAAAAAACAATGATCTTGATGTCTCATTTCACATGTACCATGAAGTAAAAATTGTCAATATCATGAATAAATAACATTAAGCATATATAAAAGATAAGGCATAAGTGGAACATTGTCTGTGTCAGGGATAGGAGATTTTTGTTGGGATAATGCCATGAGCTAAATCATGTCGGATCTCCCATCTTAGTGCAGAACGCTTCTTCTCTGTTGGAACCACGTAAGTGTTGGGGATGTACGTCTTCTGAGGTCTCGGCTATGGAGACAAGAAAAAGCACTCAGAATAAGAGAATATAGGCAATTCTTAAAAAAAAAAAAAAAAAATATATATATATATATAAAATATAAAAATATATAAATATAAAGGGTAACGTACTGGTGGAGGCTGATACATAAGTTGTTCCTGAGGATAAAAACAAAATGTTTTTTAAATAAAAGAAATTAAAATAAAATCATATATACACTACCAGTCAAAAGTTTTTGGACAGTAACATTTTTAATAATTTTTTTTTAATGAAGTCTCTTCTGCTTAACAAGCCTGCATTTATCTGAAGTACAGCAAAAACAGTAATATTTTACAATTTTATTACTTAACTACTGTCTATTTGAATATTTAAAAATGTAATTTATTCCTGTAATTTCAAAGCTGGATTCTTAGCAGCTTTACTCTAGTCACGTGATCCTTCAGAAATCATTCTGATATTCTGATTTACTGCTCAAAAAACACTTTTTATGTTGAAAACAGCGGAGTAGAATATTTTCAGGTTTCTTTGATAAACAGACAGTTCAGAAGAACAGCATTTACCTGAAATAGAAAAGTTTTGTAATATTATAAATGTTTATCATCACTTTTGATCAATTCAAAGCATCCTTTCTAAATAAAATTATTAATTTATATATTTTCTATACTGTTTTAAATATTGATAATAATAAAAATGTTTCTTAAACAGCGAATTAGCATATTAGAATGATTTATGAAGGATCATGTGACACTAAAGACTGGGGTAATGATGCTGAAAATGTAGCTTTGATTACGGGAATAAATTACGTTCTAAAATAAAATAATATATAAAGAATAAGAAAATACACATAAGAGACTTCTTAAAAATCTTACTGTCCAAAAACTTTTGACCACTTCTAAAAAAAATAAATAAATAAATGATACCCTGATGGCCCAGTGCAGATCCCTCCTGCTCTTCTCTCCTGGAGGTTTGAACGTCTCCCAGTCCTGCTTATACTGTAAATACCTGATAAAAGAACCAAAGGCATTATAATCAGAGTTTTTATTTATTTATTTAGTTTATGTATATTAATACTGAAGAATGCCATACTTCGCAACTGGATCAGTTTTCTTCAAGTTCCTTGTGTGAGGATGATCAAAAACTGGCCGTATAACTGTGAAGAGAATTGGATTGTGTAAATGCATGCTAACAGATAGAAAGAAACACAGGCATCAGCTGAAATTAGACATGAAAATAGGCCTTACATGATTTTGGACGGGGTCGGATATCACTCTCACTGTGTGATCGTGCCTGTTGAATGGACAAAATGAAGTTTAAAACTCAAAACTGTTTAAGACTTATAGGTGTAAATGTGTTTGTGTGTGTGCACTGACCATGCCTTTGATGTATTCTTGGAAAGCACTCGGTGATTCCTCTGTCACAGAGCTGGATCTGTCAGTATAGCTTCCCATTTCTTCACTTTCCGAGTCATAATGCACACGAGATGCACCGATCCGCATATGGTCCAAACGCTCCTCCAGCTCACTAACTGTACCTACAAAACATGAGTCTATGATTACACATCCCAAACATACAAAATCTATAATGACATTTATAATAATCTCTAGTTCAGACTTTATCTAAAAAACATTCAAACAAACAAACAACCAAAAAAATTTACTAACCCCAAGCTTTTTAACAGTAGTGTTAACAGATTTTTTTTTTATTAAAGGGAACCCCTGGTATTAAGACTTGTATGGCTTAATATAACATAAATTATGTCTCTTCCTGAAATATGTAGTAGAGAACTCATCATTTTATACATATTTTAGACTAAGAAGGGCACCATTATTTTGTTTATGTTAAGTGGTTGCAGCTGGTGAGCTACTGGCACGGCCGGTTGCTATTTTTACCACAGCACAATTCGGAAAATAAAATACTGATACGATGACCACAGCCACTGAAAGAGCTTACAGGGAGTGGATACCAGCATAGGCTTGAACCAAATGCCATACCAATGATTTTTCCCCACAAGGACTCTAAACGCCCCCAGAAATCGAGTGAAATCCACACTGAGAAACTCCTTCAGTGGCCACGGCGTCATGACAAGTGTCTACATGTTTACATCCTGCCAGAATGGCATCTAGTGTTTCTTGTCTCTGCCATTTGTAAAGCTCTTTCAGTAGCTGTGGTCTACTAAAAGCCTCAAAGGCGTCAGGGCTAAAGTGGAGACAACAAATATGCAGGTCTTCTCTTGTTGCCCAAAAGCCACACAAAGTGGTCATCATGTCAGCATTTTATTCTCCGAGTTGTGTTGCGGTAAAAAAAAGCAACAGGTAACGCCAGTAGCTCATTGAGTGCAACAATTTGATGTCATCAAAATAATGGTTAAAGGAGAAGTCCACTTCCAGAACAAACATTTACAGGTAATGTACTCACTCCCTTGTCATTCAAGATGTTTGTCTTTTTTTCTTCAGCCGTAAAGAAATTATGTTTTTTTGAGGAAAACATTTCAGGACTTTTCTCCATATAATGGACTGATATGGTGCCCCGATTTTGAACTTCCAAAATGCAGTTTAAATGCGGCTTCAAACAATCCCAGATGCGGTTGTACACAATCCCAGCCAAGGAAGAAGGGTCTTATCTAGCGAAACAATCGGTTATTTTCATTAAAAAAAAAAAAAGCAATTTAAATACTTTTTAATCTCAAACACTCATCTTGTCTTGCTCTCCCTGATCTCTGTGTATTCTGGATCAAGACAGTTAGGGTATGTTGAAAAACTCCAATCATATTTTCTCCCTCAACTTCAAAAATCATTTCAAAATCATCCTCTGCATCACTGCAGAAGTACCGACCCAGTCTTTGCAAAGTGAACATGCAAAGAAGATCAAACACCCTCGACAAAAAAATATAAGGCGATATAAGGCGATTTTGAACTTGAGGGAGAACATGAGATGGGAATTTTTCGACATACCCTAACTGTCATGAACCGGAAAAAAAAACAGGCAGAGTAAGACAAGACGAGCATTTGACATTAAAAGTATATAAATTGTATCATTTTTTTTTTTAAAAAATTAACCGCTAGATAAGACCCTTCTTCCTCGGCAGGGATCGTTTGAAGCCGCATTTAAACTGCATTTTAGAAGTTCAAAATCGGGGCACCATAGCAGTCCATTATATGGAGAAAAATGCTGAAATGTTTCCCTCGAAAAAACAATTTCTTTATGGCTGAAGAAAGAAAGACATGAACATCTTGGATGACAAGGTGTGAGTAACATGATCTGTAAATTTTTGTTCTGGAAGTGGACTTTTCCTTTAATAATATTTTCTTGGGTTTTCTACTACGTATTTCAGTAAGAGACATCATTTATGATTTACTTTTTAAACAGTTTAACACACCAAGGCAGCCAGTATAAGCTCTGACTCTCTTCTCCTTCCTCCCCTTCTTGCTGTCATCATATCCATCATCATATTGTTCCTCCTCAGGTCTCCTTTGAACTCTGCCCCTCCTGTGCCTCAAATTAAAGGGGTGGTCAAGATTGTCCACCTCCCAACCATCACTGAAGTACACAGAGCCTCCATCTTGAGTTCTTGAGTCGTTCTCCGTGGGACTCTGGTGGTGGCTGGTTTGATGGTCTTGGCTCGGGATGTCAGGAGACTGATGGCCATCACCCTCAGATCCATCATGGCTTTGATCACTACAGACGATTACATGATTACCATCTGGCAATTCTCCAGAAGCTCGTCCATCAGTTGTTTCTAATGCTTGATTGTTTCTGAACCACGCCAGACTGCTGTCATCCTCATAATCACGAGCATCTAGGATTGATTCATTCTCCTCTTCCAATCCTCCCAAAGTACAATCATCTCTATAATCCACTTCCTCTGGCTCTCCATCTTTAGGTGAATCTGGTCTGTACGTGCCATAACCAGAAGTTAAAATGCTTGCCGCAGGGCTGCCCAGACTTTCGTAAAAATCCTCAACATAGACGTCTCTAATGTCTTCCTTCTGCTGTACATCATCACGCTCTTGTTCCTTAGTAGGTATCATGTTACAATTCTCTTCCTCTTCTTTTTGCGAATGGCCACTGGCTATTGTAACATAGTCATCATCACTTGCCCATGACTTCCCATCCTGGTCACGATCTTTCTTGTCCTCAACAGGTTCACTGAAAAACCACTCTCTCTCCTCATCTTCCTCACTGCCTCCTTTAGATACTTCCTCATCCTCTTCATCTGAATTGTGTTGTTTTTCCTCCTCCGTCCCATTTTCATGTTCTTCTGCTCCAAGCCTTTTCTCCTCCAGATCCTCATCGCTGAAGACATATTTTCTTTTATCCTCCTCTTTTTCATCACTCTTTCCAAGTTCTATCTCTTTATATTTATTCATAAAACATTGCCTCTCCTCTTCCTTTTCACTGTCAAGGTCTTGGTCTGTACTATCTTGTGTGAAAGAGTCTCTTTGCTCCTCATTATCTCTTTGTTCCTCGTCATTATTTCTGTCTTCCTCAAGTTCTTTCCTCAAGTTCTTTCTCTCGCTTTCAGAGATGCTTACTTTGTTCATGAACGATTTGCTATCATCTTTTCCCTTAGTGCCTTTACCATTTTTGGGTATACGACATATATTATCTCCTTCCTCGTCTTCCTTCTCCTCCTCGTCTTCTTCTTCCCATGAAAAATGACTGTTTTCCTCACCACTTCCACCTTCTTTGGCAAGACTGTTTTTCTTTTCTTCACTTTCTGAGTCCTCTTTTAAAAAAGACTCCTCTTTACTCTCCTCCACACTCACCTGATCTTTCTCGCACTCTGGAACATCAATTTTGACTTTTGACTCCTCACTTTCCTCACTGCTTTCTCCACTGACAGAGCTTTCTTTTTCCTCCTCACTATACTTTTCATCTTCACTGATATCCTTTTCCTCCTCACTCACTTCTGACTCTTTTCCTTCCTCTGGATTTTCTTCCTCCTTTTTGTCCTCTTCACTTGCTTTCTCCTTTTCTTCCTCTTCACTTTCCTCTGCTTCATTTTGTTCTTCTTCCTCTTCGAGCTCTTTTCCTTTATTCTCCTCCTCACTTTCTTTTAGTTCCTCCTCTTCTTGCTTTTCATTCTCTTTCTGTTGTTCACACAGGTCTTCTTTCTCATCTCGACTTCCACCTGAATCGTCTTCACTTTCTTCCTCTTCACTCTCTTGTCCTTTTCCCTCCTGCTCTTCACTTTCTTCCTCCTCCTCTTCAAGCTGTTTTTCCTCATCTTCGCTTTCCTCCTCCTTCTCACTTTCCTCTTTCTCTACATTCTCCATTTCTTCTGATTCATTTTGTTCTTCTTCCTCTTCAAGCTCTTTTCCTTTTTCCTCCTCCTCACTTTCTGTTATTTCCTCCTCTTCTTCATTTTCGTTCCCTTTCTGTTGTTCGCACACCTTTTCTTTCTCATCTCGACTTCCTTCTTCCTCCTCTTCACTTTCTTCTTCCTCCTCTTCACTTTCTTCTTCCTCCTCTTCACTTTCTTCTTCCTCCTCCTCACTTTCTACTTCCACCTCTGCACTTTCTTTTTCCACATCTTCACTTTCTTCTTCCTCTGCTTCACTTTCTTTTTCCACATCTTCACTGTCTTCTTCCTCTGCTTCACTTTCTTTTTCCACATCTTCACTTTCTTCTTCCTCTGCTTCACTTTCTTTTTCCACATCTTTACTTTCTTCCTCCTCCACTTCAAGCTGTTTTTCCTCATCTCCACTTTCTTCCTCTTCCTTTTGCCTTGTTCTTATTACCTCTGTGCTTTTTTCATTTTCATCATCTAGGAAACATTTTCTTTCTACTTCATGGTTTTCTTCACCTGCCTGTAAATATTTCTCCTTCTCCAACTCACTCCCTTGAAGCATCTCCATCTTCTTTTCATCAATTATGCTTTCTTTGACATCCATACTGTCTTCCTCAGGCTTTCTCTCATTCGCTCTGTTTTCTTTCTTAACATAGTCCCTATTTTCCCCCTCACTTTCGTGATCTGTCCAGAAGGAGGAGGACAGAGATCCTTCATCGTCCTTGCTTTCATTTTCCCAGCGGCTGTCAAAAGCTTTATACATCCTGAGGTAGATGGACAGGTCTCTCCTTTAGCCCACAGTAAGAAAATGAACTTCACTTCTGAGCCAAAGCAGATGGCTGAGAGGGAGGGGGACTGTAACTAAGAAGATTACTGGTAAGAACTTAACTGGGTTTATGCAGCTAATTGCGCCACCTGATGTATAGGAGGTTTCACTGCATGTAAAGTCTGCAATGTTTGGAAAAAAAAAAAAAAAAAAAAACTACCATACTACTTTTTTAGGATAAAATATAAAAGTGCCTCTATAAAAATATTATGCGGCACAAATGTTCAGTTTAATTTTACACTTTAACACACATACACTGCCATTCAAAAGTTTGGGATCAGTAAGATTTTTTAAGTTTTTTAAATAAGTCTCTTATGCTCATTAAAGTTCCATTTATTCAATCAAAAATACAGGAAAAAAGTAATGTTATGAAATATTATTGCAATTTAAAATAACAGTTTTCTATTTTAATATAATTTAAAATATAATTTATTTCTGTGATGCAAAGCTGAATTTTCATCAGTCATTACTCCAGTCTTCAGTGTCACACGATCCTGCAAAAATCAGTCTAAAATGCAGATTTATTATGAAAACAGCTGTGCTACTTCATATTTTTTTCAGGATTTTTTTATGAATAAAAAGTTTAAAAGAACAGCATTTATTCAAAATAAAAATCTTTTCTAACAATACAAGTCTTTACTATCACTTTTTTATCAATTTAACACATCCTTGCTAAATAAAAGTATTCATTTTTTTCAAACAAAGAAAGAAAAAAAAATTACTGACCTTAAACTTTGAACAGTAGTGTATATTGTTACAAAAAAAAATTATTTTAAATAAATGCTGTTCTTTTTAACATTTTATTCATCAAAAAATCCTAAAGAAAAAAACAGTATCACAGGTTCCAAAAAAAAATGTAATTAAATTAAGCAGCACATCTGTTTCTAACACTCATAATAAATCAGCATGTTAGTATGATTTCTGAAGGATTATGTGACACTGAAGCCTGAAATAATGATGCTGAAAATTCAGCTTTACATCACAGGAATAAATTCTATTTTAAAGTATATTAAAACAGAAAACCACTATTTTAAATTGCAATAATATTTCACAATATTGATGTTTTTTCTGCATTTTTAATCTAAATCCATTCTCAACAATGCCATGAAACATAACCACAGGACTTACCAGAATCTTCACTATGCGTGGACTCATCACAGACTTGAGACCGACCTTGATGCTTCCTGTAAAATGAGATATCAAAATGTTTATTGCAAATCTATTGCATGGATGATGATGTTGTACTCATCAACTATCGAATCAAAAAAAATTAATTTGTGTACCTACCTTAACACCTTCCTTTTAATCACAGGTTTCAAATGAACCTGATGTTCTCTGTCAGGACTAGTTGTCTCACTACCATCCAAAACTGAGTGAAAAATTTCTGAAGGTCCTTCCTCTGTCTCCAGCCTGTTGGGTGCTGTGGAGGGCCGATCCGGTCTGTGAGCAACCGTGTGCCGAGAATACGAATCATAGTAGCGATTCATACCATGATCTCCATAATCATCCTCATTAAATGTGGAGGAGAAAATCTAGGTATGGAAAATATAGAAAACATACATTTTGTGTGCACAGTCACAAAATTATGATACATTTTTAGGTGCATAAAAACTCATACCTCTCTCTGTTGCCCTGCTGAGCTGTTGAAGAGAACATAGTTACAACTAGGCCCGATGTTGTTCAGTTGAACTAAGGGAGAAACAAATTTAGCAGTGGGTTGGTTAAGTGTGTGCTTAACAGTCACATGAAAGTGCACAGCATGAAGCAGAAGTGACCGCTTACCCTTTTCTTTAATAAGTGCAGGTGGACTTTTGCTGGAGCTGCTGTGAGATGTTGGAGAAGTCCACTCACTGGAGCTGTGACTCTTTGACTTTTCATGACGAATCAGCTGATCTAGATCTGATGGAGATTTATAACATGACAGCACTATTTTAAGACAAAATATGTTATATAACATGAAAATAAGATACAAAAACATACACTGATGAGCAGTGTTGGGGAGTAACTAGTTACATGTAACAGAATTATGTAATTTAATTACAAAATAAATGTAATTGTAATTAGTTACAGTTACTGAGAAAAAATGTGTAATTAAATTACAGTTACTTTTGAAAAATGCCAGTAATTACAAAAGGGATTACATCTGAATTTTTTCACACACCCACCCCCACTTACAGATTCAATTGACTTCTTTCATAAATTGCATTGACTGCTCTAAAAGGACACAGAATAGGACACATGCTTATTCGATAACTGTTTTATTTCCTATTTGGGTTTATGCATATACTTTATTTTTTAAGATTAATTGTTTTTTTCCAAGGCATTGTTAGATGCTAGTGTTTTCTGGCATAACTATGCAAATGTTTGATTTCAAACCCAGTATCATAGCTATTAAACTATTTCTTGTTATGATTTCGAATCTGTATTTAACCTCAGGCCAATAGCCTCGTGGTTAGTGTGCCGACATATAGCGCAGCTACGCTCATGGCGACCTGAGTTTGATTCCCGTTTAAAGGTCCTTTGCTGATCCTGCTCCGCTCTTTCCTGTCATCTCTCTACTGTCCTATCACAATAAAAGGCATAAAAAAGTTAAAAAAAAAAAAAAAAAAGTCTGAATTTGTGGTGGCTGTGCTTTAAATTAAATTATTACACGGCTCTGTGGAATGCTTGATTCTGATTGGTCAGTCATGACATTCCAAGGTATGTTATTCCCTGATAACATAAGTCAGTGCTATATGCTTGATAGTTTTTCTTGGTGGAACCTTTGTGTTTGGTTAGCTAATAAAATATTAAACTCAATTCAATATTATGCGTACAGTTTCTTAATTCTGTCATCCTGGTATCGTGGACTCGCTCTATTGTTTCATACAAACGCAGCTGCTGCCATTTCTTTTTTTTTTTTTTGTACACTGTAATGGATTATAAGATAGCTAACAAACTAACACTACTACTTAATTATTTATGTGATGAAATGTTGTGTAAGAAAACTGGTATGACTGCACCGTATCCCTAAAATGTCTGGTTTGAACTTGCCGTTTGCTAGCAACCGATTTTTCCATGGAAGCCTTGTGTTAAAATATTTCAACTTAGATCAGTGTTTCGTGTCTAATTATTTTGACACGAAACATCTAAATAATCTATCAAGCAGCTGTGTAATAAGTGAGATAATGTGCATCCAGTTAGTTGTTATCGCAAAATAAAGATGTATATCATCCCTTACTTATTATAATTTTAATTCAAGTGATAAAGGATTTTGAAAGTCTGACAGTAATCAGTGTTGAGTGCTACTGTAAGATTAACTCTGCCTGGTTTAAAATGTTTCAAAATGATTAACAGTTGAAAACATTAGAAATTTAGAAAAGTAATCAAAGAGTAATTAAAAGTAATAAGTTACATTACTTTAATAAAGTAAATGAAAAGTTACACTACTTATTACATTTTAAATCAAGTAACTTGTAATCTGTAACCTATTACATTTCCAAAGTAACCCTCCCAACACTGCTGATGAGACTGAAATTGTTCAAAATATTATCCCACCTCTCTTGAATTCCCGCAGTCTTTCTTTGGGAATATTTTTGTATCCAAGTGCAGCCAACTGCTGCTGGATCTCCTCTTCAGAAAAGTCTAGACTCTCCATCTTTTATGAACAAAATAAACATACTCGATATTAGTCAAATACGTCGTATTTTCTCAAGGGAAAACGTCTATGTGCTGAGTGTAAACAAAGCTCAACAAAATATTTCTTTACACTCCCTCACTGGAAGCAGCGCTCATAGTATAAAAATAAGAAGGCTGTTGTGGCAACATATAAAAGAAAGCATACGATAATTTTTTTTCTTCTGTTTTTACGTACCTTTAAATGGTTAGAATTGTTAGCTGTTGTCTTTAGTACCAAGACAACGGCGGCGGTTCCGTTTTCAAAATACAAAGACGCTAGAGTAAGAATGCTCGTCAATGACAGATTAAAGCGCCCTCTGGTGTATGGGAGACCCTGGCATGACTTTATACTTTATTAACTACAATAATATATACACTACCGTTCAAAAGTTTGGGGTCAGTAAGACTTGTAATAGTCTTTAAAGAAGTCTGTTATGCTCATCAAGGCTGCATTTATTTGATTAAAAATATAGAAAAACAGTAATATTGCAAAATGTTTTTACAATATAAAATAATGTTTTTTATTTTAACATACTTTAAAATAGAATTTATTCCTGTGATGAAAAGCTGAATTTTTATCAGCTGTTACTCCAGTCTTAAGTGTGAAATCAGAAATCATTCTAATATGCGGATTTATTATTAGAATGATCAATGTTGGATAATATCAACAGTTGTGCTGCCAAATATTTTTTGGAACCTGTGATTTTTTTTTTTTTTTTCAGGATTCTTTCATGAATAACAAGTTTAAAAAGTACAGTGTTTATTCAAAATATAAATATTTTATAACAATGTAATTTATTTATTATTAACTTTTAAGAAACTTTTAATTATTAACTTAATACATCCTTGGTGAATAAAAGTATTAATTTCTTAAAAAAAAAAAAAAAAGAAAGAAACAATAAAAATGTACTGACCCCAAACTTTTGAACGGTAGTGTATATATATATATATATATATATATAATTTATTTATTAATTTATTTATCTTATTTTATTTTAGTTCTTTATCTGATATTTATTTATTGATTGATCATCAAAACTTACATTACCAGTCAAAAGCTTTTGTTGTTTTTTTAAAGAAGTCTCTTCTGCTCAGCAAGTCTGCATTTATTTGATCCAAACAGTAACATTTTGAAATAGTTTTACTATTCAAAATAATTGTTTTCTTTTTGAATATCTTTTAAAATGGAATTCATTCCAGTGATTTCAAAGCTGAATTTTTAGCATCATTACTCCAGTCACATGGTCCTTCAGAAATTATTGTAATATTCTGATTTGCTGCTCAAAAAAAAAAAAAAAAAAAAAAAAAAAAAACTTTATTATTATTATTATGTTGAAAACAGCTGAGTAGAACTTTTTCTGATTTCTTTGATCTGAAATATAAATCTTTTGTGGCATGTCTTTATCATCACTTCTGATCAATCTAAAGCATCCTTGTTAAATAAAAGTATTAATTTCTATAATTCTATAATTTCTATAATCTCTAATTGGTGAATTTCTTTCACCAAAAAATGAATAAATAAATAAATAAATAAATAAATAAAAATGATACTGACTCCAAGCTTTTGAATGTTATTGTGTATAATGTTACAAAAGCTTTTTATTTCAGATAAATGTTGATCTTTGGATCATCAAAGAATCCTTAAAAATGTACTCAACTGTTTTAAGAATTGATAATAAATAAATAAATAAAATGTTGAACAGCAAATTAGCATATTAGAATGATTTCTGAAGAATCATGTGACACTGAAGACTGGAGTAATGATGCAAAAAAATTAGTTTTGATCACAGAAATAAATTATATGTTAACATACATTCAAATATGTTATTGTAAAAATATTTCACAATATTACTGATTTTGCTGTATTTTGGATCAAATAAATGCAGGCATGGTGAGCAGAAGACACTTTCTTAAAAACATTTAAAATCTTACTGTTTAAAAACTTTTGACTGGTAGTGTAAAAAAAAACAGAAATCATTATTTTTTATTTTTATTTAATTATTTAATTAATTAAATTATTTATTTATTGGCGTAGACTTTTTTTTATTTAATTTTGGTACGAAGCTGTATCTTTAAAAACACTGACAGCCTGGCATAACAATTTTTTTATTAATACTGAATCGTTTTAAATATAAACCTAGAGTGATAGGATGTATTGTTTACATGCGGTACCCACAGCAGGTAGCCGGAGTCTGAGCCACGCCCATTTAACGCAAACCTTTGAACTCCTATCCAATCACCATACAGTTCCCAGCACGGCTCATGAATAAACATAACTTTTTAATACTACATCGAGAGACTGGTAGATGGTGTGGAGGTTTAGTTGGGGAATATTGACAGAACCCGTGAACCCCAACAAATCTCCTAAAAAGGACTATTTTGCCTCCTTCAAGTCATCAGGGTGACTATGGCGCACGCCGGGACTCTCCGCGCGTCCCTGCTGCTGATTTTACTGCAGTTAGTGCTGATCATCTCTGCACAGGTAGGAAACAACGGCTTTCTTTTGATAGAGGATGGACTGTGAGGGTTTTGGGTCACTGTATGGTTAAAATATTTAATTCTAAAATACAGAGACAAAAACATTAAATATATATAGATAGAAAAGGAATGTGTTTTAATAAGATATTTTTAAATAGTATGTGCTGAAGCACCAAAGAATGTTTTGTCGTATGTTTATGTTAATTAATACTAAGTTTCTGCTATAAATGTATTTGAATTTATAAGTATATGAAAGCCAAAACATGGCTTGACATATGGAAGTTATTTTCAGTAAATTGGTCCAGGTGTGCACAGCTGTTATCATTTTCCCAGCATAAAAAGAGAGCCAGTGTGATACCTCTAACCACAGCATCAGTCACATCTACAATGACTCCATTGTTCTGAAAACTTAACTTTGGGGAATTAAGGATAAATTCTAAACGAGAAGTGTTTTTTTTAAATGTTATTTATTATTATTCTGTCTATTTATATATATATATATATATATATTTTTAGAGGGGGCCAGTTGGTCCAAAAGGGCTACCTGGATCTCCAGGGCTTCCTGGGTTTTCTGGTGTCGACGGCATTGATGTGAGTCACATATCAGACATTTTATCTATTTCATTTCTCAGAAATGATCTGATTCCTCAGTTTACATTCTAGAAACAAGGTATATGTTTGTAGCATCAAATAATGATTTTTAAGTTATTCAGCATTTTGTATGACTTCAGGGTGAAAGGGGACCTGGCCCTGGCCCAGTTGGCCCCCCAGTAAGTATTTATCTTTTTCACAACAAAAATGAATTCTGCATAGCTGAAATGATGTGCTGCAATGCATTAATCTGATGAATTCGGCAGGGCCTTGATGGAGACAATGGCAAGGATGGATTAAATGGCCTTCCAGGAAAACCAGGCGCGGATGTGAGTCTTATTCTTTATTTTTGTAAAGATCTAGAAACCAAGATAAAATCAGCTTTTCTGTTCTAAGTAACACTTGCAGCATCAGAGCCTGTGAGTGTAGTTTGCATTGGAGGGGTCTGAGTAAAAAAAAGCTCCTGGATGGAAAAACGAAAGGGAGAGGAGAGGAAAGAGAAAGCAGAGAGAGCCCCATATTAGCTTCCTGATGGAGACAGAGGCCTTTTTGTATAAGTACGGAGCCACGGGAGCTGAACTGTGTACTGGACTGAGCGTTAAACCAAAGTACACCAACTCCTTTGTGGCTCCCATGAGCTTTATGATTTAGCTAGCAATGTAATTTGTATAAAAGACTTAACACAGCAAAAATAATTGTCTTGTGTTCGTATATGTTTACTTGAGAACCACAATCTAAGATATTAAGAAACTATTTCCAGAGACTATTTCATGAATTAGGTTTATTTTTCTTACAATAATCTTCTTGTTTAACACATTAATGAAGCTTTAAAACCGTTTTACCTCAGTTCTGCTGTTAATTTGTCTTATTTATCTTCCTTAAAGGACATTTAAATATGTTTTCCTGTAAAACAAGACAAAAATAACAGATTAATATATTTAATTTAAGGTTGATTTTTTTAAATTAATTAATTAAAAAAAATTTTATTAAGTTTTTGCATAAGAAGTTACTTTAAAAAAATCACCAATAAATATAAAGATGGTATATTTTTGGTTGCATCTTGGCATTTCTTTGTACAGAAAACCCTTTTAATTATACCACATTCACAATATATGAAGTAGATAACAATAATATATATTGTAGTTTGTTTTTATGCTTTTTTATGAATGGTTGTATTGTATTATTACTGATGCAAATAAGTTAAAAATTAATTTTAAATCATTCTGTATGAATAATGTTATGTAAAAATGAAAATATCAGCAATCTTTTATGGTGATTCCTATTTATAGATATAGATATAGATATGCTCCCTGTCTTCTTTGATATGTTTCTTGTACCTGCATCGGTCCACTGTACATATGTTAGAGAAAATGTGGGCGGGGTTTGCTACTTGTCAAAGTCCAGGGGATTGGTAAATGCCATTTCTGATTGGTTTGAAAAAAGCTCACATTACTATGAGTTCAGTGGATTTTAGATTATTGAATAAAATAACAGACATATGATCTGAGAAGTGAAGTCTATGCTCACATATGTTTGTGTCTTTCTAAGGGTTTGACTGGGCCCCGTGGTGACCCTGGCCCTGTTGGCCCTCCTGGACAGAAAGTAAGTTTTCATTTAATAAGTTCCAATTATTACTCCACTTTTCTCCTAATAATAGGTGAAAGTGCACATATTGTGAATGGCTTGTATTGTATTATTTGAATAAGTTAAAGAATTGACTGAAATCATTAAAGTTTACTTAAAAAAAACTGTGGTTTGACATGTATTCTTTATTAGGGTGAACCTGGTGAGCCGGGAGCAAGGGGAGCCCCTGTAAGTAAATGATTCAAATTCTCTACACACTGAGTGAAACAAATTTGTCTCTTGTAATTTTAGTGTGCTGTTAGAAAAATAAGCTCTTGATGCTTTCTCTCCATTTTAGCTTGTTATTATGAATACATATGCACATATTAACAGTGACCATCTATTATGAGATGGCTGTACACATTTGATCACGTTGCAAGCATTAGGTCATTTGATAAAGTTCAGGTCTATGACCTTCTAGTCTATAATGTGATGTAATTTCATATCATTGCACATCTGTTTCTTTGTTAACAGGGTGTTGGAGAGGATGGTGAAGCTGTGAGAACATTTCTTTTTATCATTATTTCATTTTTATTAAGGGAAATTGTTGATACATTGTTCTTTTGTTATTCAGCTAAACTCTTTAATTGCTTTCCTTTTTTACTAAAGGGTGCTGATGGGGAAGATGGATTACCTGGAGAGCTAGGCAAAGTTGGACCTCCTGTATGTAATGTTTTTTTTTTTCATTATACACCTTAAGCAATCCAAAAATACATGAATAATGAATTTGAGTGTTTGGTTTTGCTGTAAAGGGAAGTCGTGGACTGAGAGGTCCTGTTGGTGCCCAAGGTCTGGCAGGGCCCAGAGTAAGTATTAATGTTTAGATCTTTATGATCATTCACTGATATCCTGGATTCATAAATGGCTATAAAACAGTATTATTAAACTCTATTCCTTCTATCCACAGGGTCCTCCTGGAGTCTGGGATGGTAAGGAGCTGGTATGTATCCTCAAGTCTCATACCTGGTTACCTTTGCACTAAGATTTCTGATTGCAGTCTTCTGTAGACAACAACATATATTTGTTGTGCTATATTTGTTCGGTTGATTGTGTTAATTTTTGTATAAGATTAGTTAATTCAGTTCCTTGGTTGCTGGTTTACTCTTAATTTCTTATTTATGGGTGATTCTTACTCCACTCCCAATAATTCATGACAGATTTTAATAACTTAAAGGATTTAAAGAATTTAAAATTATACATTATAATATTATTTAAAATAGAAGAAGTACTGTATCTCCTAAATGAAATTTTATTAATAAATATTTTTTTCCTAAAAAAGACTAATAAAATTAAATTGAAATATCCCCATGCATTTTGGATAACAATTAAGTATTTTTTTTTTTTTCAAAAACATTCCTATTATAGATAGCTGTTATGGAATTGCCAATTAATATTTAAGATTTTTATTCAGAAACAATGCATTTCTTTTTTTTTTTTTTTTTTTTTTTTTTTTTTTTTAATTTGGCTTTTAGCTAACCTGCTGTTAGAAAGTTCAAGGCTTAAATTTTCTCAAAACTAAAAGTGAAAAATGTCATAACCACCACAAACAATATATAAAAAATGTACATTCTATTTGCAAAATTTACATTCTATTTACATTCTATATTTATTTACAAAATTACATTTTATATGATTTTTTTACACAAAGATTGCTTTTCATGACAGGTTAACATGTACATTTTTTAGTATGAAATATTTTCAATAATACAATCTTATCTGAAGAAACACCTTATACATCAGTGTGTCTGCTAATTGATGTCTTTGACAAAGACTCTTTGTTGTTTCTCAGTGCCCAAATGCCTGTACTTCTGGCCTGACTGGTTACACCGGTCTTCCAGGCATGAAGGTAACTTTAAATTAAATTTAATTCAATTAATTCACACTTTTTTAATGCTCAAGCAAGTATTGTTCATTCTGGTGTTTTGTTCATCTTTAGGGCCACAAAGGTATCAAAGGTGAATCAGGTGAACCAGGCAGACAAGGACATAAGGTGACAATTGCATAAGTCAAGTTTGGTGTGATTCTGGTTCTTCTCTTTGACAAAGAATTAGCGCAATATAATTGTTGAAATAATTAAGCTAGCGAAGGTACAAAGATGCTGTAAGGGTGTGTAATTTTGTTTCCTTCCTCTTACATCTTACAGGGTGAAGAAGGAGACCAGGGAGCACCTGGAGACCAAGGAGCACAAGGACTTCCTGTAAAAAAAAGACATTACTTATTTAGTGTTACTTGTTTATGTCAGATTTTAGTGTCAATCAGTGTCTCTTTGTGTGCTTGTTTTGCTATTATAGGGTCCACAGGGTCTCAGAGGAATCACAGGGATGATGGGCCCTAAAGGGGACAGGGTGAGGGTCAAAAGGTGTTCTTCAAATCTAAAACAATAAAAAAGATATATTTTGAAATAAACAAATGTAATTTCTTCACAATTAGGGACCTCGTGGGAATGTTGGCGGCCTGGGCCCTCAGGGTATCCAGGGCGCTCCTGTAAGTGGCAAAATCAAAATAACTGAATTTTACCCTACAAAGTTTTGGCTTTTAACCTCATTTTGAAATATGCATCTGTACTTAAATCCTTGAAATGAATTTACATACATGTTAATGTTATCTTTGCAGATCCTTTTTTAACGTTACGTTACATGTTGATTGATTTATTTTTGTTAATGAACACATAAAGTAAACCTATAGATTTATACTGTATTTAATTTTTAAAGGGTGACCGGGGTCAAAGAGGGAAAGTAGGTGAGAATGGACCAAAAGGATCTCAGGTGAGTCTTCATACAACAACAACACAACACATATATATACTTATCAATAGCTCACGAAGACTCAATGTTTTAAATGTCTAATTTGGCTTTTTCTTTCTAGGGACCTCTGGGGTTGCAGGGACTTGTGGGTTTACCTGGACCAAAAGGAGAGACTGTAAGTTACATGTGCTGCAGTTTTGTTGATGCTATTCCATATTGTGTTATCCTAAAGTGACTTCTTATATCGTTTTTAAATTTAACATTTTTGTGGTGTAGGGTTTGCCTGGGGTGGACGCTCGTGATGGTATTCCAGGACTGCCTGGGGTGAAGGTAGTGACTTTAATTTGTGTATGCAGAGAAAAATCATTTACATTGCTGTTTGTCTCTTTCTTAATGATTTTTATTGTCATGTTGTTTTAGGGTCTTCCAGGGAAAGTTGGCTCGCCCGGTGAGGCTGGACTTCAGGGATTTCCAGTGCGTATGACCTTTGAGCCCTGTTTGATATGCAATTAGTATGCAATGATATCTACTTGTGAACGGCTTGCATTTTTGATCATTTCTTCTTCTTTAGGGTTTGCCAGGCATTTCAGGAGCTAAAGGCCACATGGGTGCAAAAGTAGGTAATTCAAGTGTGAATTGTTAGAGTGTATCTTCCTTCTTTAAATACTTACATTCAGCAAGTCTGCATTAAATTGACTGAAAGTGACAGTAAAGTCTTTTGCGAATGACGACCGGTCAACCGATGCATCTCTAGTGTCCATTAGCAGCAAAGATAACCTGTTTTGTCTTTGTTCCAGGGAAATACCGGTGATCCAGGTGTGGCAGGTCTGATTGGAAATAACGGAAAAACAGTGAGTCATGTTCATCCAGTTGTTCACCACAGCTTAGAAGCCCATGTGGATGGATGAACATCTTCTGATGTTTTGATTTCAGGGTGAACGTGGCGAGCAGGGAGAGGTGGGACCAGTCGGACCAAGAGGTGGGCCAGTGAGTATATTTCCTCTTACATCATACAGTGTCATATAGAGAAATGTATCACTTCTATAATATTCTCTCATTTTCTCCAGGGTGAGAGAGGAGTGAGAGGTCCTGATGGGCCTGCAGGCATGCCAGGTGCGAGGGTGAGTTATCAAAAACCACAGTTTGGTTAAACCCTCCATTATATCAATATAACATACATGGGTGAAACTTTTTGGTCACTGAGCAAAACCTGGAGCTACAAATGACATACACAAATGTGGAGATAGATGAAGGACAGATGACAGATGAAGAGAATTCATGACAAATAAGACACATGAAAATGGATTCTAACAGAAATTCCAAGGATAACATGTCAAGGGTCCTGTCCCAAACTTGATGTGGAAGTCCAGTCTTGTTGCATTCGCATGCACACATCTCTGAAGTCTACAAAGCTGTAGGGTGTCCACTTGTCATTTTAGGTTTCGTTTAGGTTTCTTGTGTCCTCAATATTAATTTCACAGCATTTTACCCAACAACTCAAGGAGCAAAGTGTAGGAGTAGGACAACATGGAGTGAGGTTGCCATTTGGGACGGACCAAAATATAACTTTTTTTTGCCCATGAAACACACAATTTAATTTCACTTTGATTTCACTTCATCTTAAATTCACACTTTTAATCTTATTTAAACATTACAGAAAATTATATTGCAATATATATTCTAAATGGTAAATATTTTAGTTTGTACTTGAACATAAGCTATATAATATCTCATTTAGACACCCCAGGTGAATAAGGTATAAATATAACTAATATATATTTCCTTAGTTCCCCATTTGATTAATTACATTAAGAATTACAAACATTTTTGTATTAAAAAATGTTTAAATATGCAAATAAGGCATTATCTAAATAAATGCACTGAGTTACATTTCCAGAGTATAACATACGAGTTACGTTTTTTAAAGGTATTTTGGAAATCTATTTTTATCACTCCAAAATCTGATAGAAAATACTGTCAGTACTGCCAGAAAAAATATCAATTTTTACTATGTTTTTTTTTTTTTTTTGTAGTAAAATTTAGTATAAAATTAGACCTGTCAGTAAAAACCTTCAGAAAATAGATAGGAAAAAAAATCCTATGCCATCATTTATTTAAAATACATTTATTTTACACTAAGTATACTTTAAATCTATTAACATATTTATTGACATATCACTTAAGGCTTACTGATATAAAATTATAGTTAAACTTTATTTGGAATATTTCTTTATTGCATAATGAACGTTTCTTAATATTAAAACTAAAATATGTTTTAATATCACTATTATGAAGGATTGTATGATGTATAATATCAGTTTTTAAATACAAGATATTTAAAGTGTACCTGAAGTATACTTGCAGTAGTTCCACTTTAGCACAATTAAATATACTTAAGTATATCTTTAGTTGGACCTTGGCACTACTTCTGCACAATTAAAGTGCATTAAGCACAAAATTATATATTTTATATTATATATATATTATATATTTTTTCACTAGGGTTGGTAAATGTTAGTTCTACAGAAGTTGGGATTTGAAATATATATATATATATATATATATATAGATAAAATGGCGTTTTGATATATGTATTATAATTAAAATCTACAGATGCAAATATATAAAGTGAAGTAAAATAAACACTTTCCACTATTCTTTAACAACATGGTATAAAAAAAGCAGCCCAAAATCATAAAATTGACCAGTGCATAAGAAAAAAAAATAGTTTTGCTTAAAAATAACAAAGAGGGAACAGTATTGGGACCCAGTAACTCACCTGTGCCTCTACTCTTGTGTAGTTGTACTACAACACTGTCTAGATGTTCCATAACATATTGAACACAATCAGAAACATGTTTCACTTGGTCTTAGTTCTCCGATTTCTGTCCTGTGTGCTTATTCATATTCTGAGGAGCTTAATAGTGCTTCAAACTGTAATGCAATCTCCTTAGAAAGCTGTGGTGAGCTTTAGTACAGTAATCGGCTGGTAGGGGCATGAATAGCCTGTTGTTATTGAGGCCTAGTAGCTGGGGGTATTTTCTTTGGTAAGGGGATATTCAGAGCAGGACGGGGGGCTGAATGAGCCCTCTGTCTTGCAGGAATTCCTTCAAGCAGCCAGCGAAGGGCATCAGGCTTAATCATAGTCCACATCCATCCACACACCTAAGACGTGCACCGCCAGCACCCTGCTCACTAAGCTGCCGACTGTGTTTTTTTAGAGCAGATGTGGTTTGTGAAGCAGCTACGGGCACAGGCCGTGTAGTGTTCATGAATTTGTATTTATTTCTGTGCGTCTGTGTGTTTATGTATTTTACAGGGAGCTAAAGGAGATCCGGGCCTTCCTGGTCTTCCAGGGCCTGCTGGCTTCATTGGGCAGAAAGGCGACAGGGTAGGATTTCAAAAGCAGAAAGTATTTAAAATGCAAAAGAAACTATTAAATAATTTAGTAAAGGTTGCCTGTGATTAGAAAAACTTACTACCATAACACTGTACTACCAAAACTTACTACCATAACACTTTACTCACCCCCTTGTCATCCAAGATGTTCATGTCTTTCTGTCTAAAGTCGTAAGAAATAATTTTTTTTGAGGAAAGCATTTCAGGATTTTTCTCCATATAATGGACTTCATTGGTGCCGTGATTTTGAACTTCCAAAATGTAGTTTAAATGCAGCTTCAAAGGGCTCTAAACGATCCCAGCCGAGGAAGAAGGGTCTTATCTAGCGAAACAATCGGTCATTTTTTTTTCGGAAAATAAAATTTTTTATACTTTTTAAGCACAAAAGCTTGTGTAGCACAGGTTCTGGGATGCACGTTCACGTACTATTGAATCATGTCGAAAGATCACGCCGAACATAGGTGGAAATACAGACCCAGCGTTTACAAAGTGAACGTGCAAAGACTAAGAAAGTGCAAGTAAGTCAAACGCTGTTTACAAACAAAAAAGGTACAACGATGTCGGACGATTCTGAAGTTGTAGGAGAAAATTAGATGGAGTTTTTCGCCATACTCTACCTTTTTTAGCCAGAGTACACAGACGATGAACTGACAGAAAAGCAGAAAAGAGAAAACAGAAAAGATTAATTAATTGTTTACCTGGGTCTTTAGTCTATGATTAGCTCACCTCACCTCTTATCTGACAAGTTTTCGGGTTTGAGTCGTTCGTTCATCATGTGACAGCCCCATAAGATGAAGGAACGACTCGAAAAACCCAAAGACTCGAAACAGGTGAACTAATTCCAGTACAGAACCTAATAGGATGTTGCGCATGCGCAAAATGAATGAATCGTTGAAGAACAACCGATCACTAATTCGTAGCATCATGAACGTGCATCCCAGAACCTGTGCTACATAAGCTTTTGTGCTTAAAAAGTATACAAATTTTTATTTTTCACAAAAATGACAGATCGTTTCGCTAGATCCTTGGCTGGGATCATTTAGAGCACTTTGAAGCTGCATTTAAACTACATTTTGGAAGTTCGGGGCACCAGTGTGAACCATTATATGAAGACAGAAAGACATGAACATCTTGGATGACAAGGGGTGAGTAAATTATTTGTAAATTGTTGTTCTGGAAGTGGACTTCTCCTTTAAGTGACTTCCCAAAATGGCCAGAATGTGCAGTTGGTATTGCATCCCATAATGCAATTTGGGCTTTAAATTAGGGCTGGGTAAAAAATATTGATTTCTCGATTTTATTCGATTTTGCATTTTTACGAAACAATATCTATCTTAAATCCCAAGAATCTGTTAGTCTAGCACACCTCAGATTTCAAATTCTGTCCCTTTTATTACAATACTCAAACAATAAATACAGTTTTGGCACTGTTTAACGTGAAGTGACAGATCGCTGTAACGCCTCAGTTCATGAGAAGCGGCAGCTCGAAGCACACGTGAACTGATCATGTCTTTCGCTGCAATACCAGTTTCAGCACGGAATAAGCATGAATAAATATCCGAAGGTATGTTAGAAGAAAGAGTACAACTTACCAAAATTCGTATTCTGTTTTATGTAATCGCTCAATCAGTGTTTCAAACGCGCAAAGACTCGTTTGAAACACTGAAAAAAATAATCTATATAGAATCGAATCGCAAGCTTATGAATCACAATCAAATCGAATCACAAAACTTGTCAAAATGAGTGTGATTTAAAAAAAAACTTAAGTGCTGAAGCCATTTTTTACACAAAAAATAAATTAAAAATGCTAAATTTCTGTATGTTTGTGATGAGACTCAATTAAATATGTAAAGTGGTAAGATCACGTGACTTCTGTATTTCAGAATTGAGAAATAAGCTCTGTTGCTATGTATATAGATTATAAACATTAATCTCTTTTAATGTGGACCATTAAAACTAGATTTTCTGTGTACCAATATTTTTTTCTGAAACAAGCCTCCAAAATTAAAAATGACTTGAAACTATTACAAATGAATAAAAACATGAATAAAATCATGTTTAAGGTTGAGGACTAAAAACGTTTTTTTATCATTTTTCAGGGTGCTGTTGGTCTCACTGGTCCAAAAGGAGAGCAAGTAGGCCAACATTTTTTTTAATATGTAGAATTTTTATTTTATAATATTTAACATTAATAATTTGATCTATATTATAATGCATGTAATGCGTGTTTGTTTAGGGACCACCTGGTGAAGAGGGAACACCTGGAGACAAAGGAGATGTTGTAAGTCAAAACGGCACACATTTTAATTTCTTTGAATGTACTGGTTATGTATTCAAGCACAGGTCATGACCCCCTTGCTGATTCTAAACTCAGTGTCCATTTATTTTCCCAGGGTGATGAGGGAGAGCCAGGCGAGAAAGGATCGGTGAGTTTGTTTTGAGAAGTGATGCTATTGTGACTAAAACCTTTTAAATTAAATTTCTGTTATTTAAATAAATGTTAACTGAAATATAAAAAAAAACCCTTCAATTTATTTTATTTCAGCATTTCTCATTTTCATTTAGTTAAAATAACTAAAACTGATATAAAAAATAATAATGTAATAATAATAAATGTATAAAAACTAGAAATGTCTAGACATGAAAAAAACTAATAAAATGACAAAAACAACAAAAATACTAAAATGAAAACGGAACATATTTTAAAAAAAAAAGTCAAAATATTCATAAAACTATGATAGTATCTCAATATTTTTAATCCATAAAATGTGAAAAAGTGTACAAAATTAAATGTTAAATCTCCTTAAAATGTATCAGTTTTTATCATTTGTTGTGTTCAGACAGGAAAACCAGGAGATGCAGGAAATAAAGGCCCGGAGGGTGGGCGTGGACAACATGGACCTGAGGGCCCAGCAGGAGAGCCTGGCCCGAGAGGCATGCAAGGAGACAGAGGAGTACCTGGACTGCCTGGGGGACAGGGACGACCAGTACGACTGCTTTAATTATCTTATTATTGTGGCCTTAATTGCATGACATTTTATTGTAGAGAGTTTTATTTTTGTCATTCCAACTGGATCTTGCTGTACTAAACTTGCTAGTGATAGTGATAGTTCACCCAAATATGAAAATTCTGTCATTAATTACTCACCTAAGATCTTTGTTCATCTTCAGAACACAAATTAAGATATTTCTGATGAAATCTGAGAGCTTTCTGACTTTCAGTAGACAGCAACACATCTGAACCGTTTACATGAAGAGGAAGCATGCGCTTGCGTCATGATACTCTCTCCACAGTGGTAGCGTGCCAGGATGGGAGGAAAATAATTGTTGAATAAATCGTTATTTTAGATTTCTTTGCACACAAAAAGTATTGCCTTAACTTCGTAAAATTACATTTGAACCCCTGATGTTACGTGGATTATTTTAACAGTGTCTTTGCTACATTTCTGGACCTGAGAATATTCCAGTTGCGTCATTGTCTATGCAGGGTCAGAAAGCTCTCGGATTTCATCAAAAATATTTTAATTTGTGTTCGAAAGATGAACGAAGGTCTTACGGGTTTGGAACGACATGAGGGTGAGTAATTAATGACAGGATTTTCATTTTTGGGTGAACTATCCCTTTAAGCAGTTGGCAGACCATCAGGAGTTTTAACCTCAGTTTGATCTAAAGTGATTTGTTCGTTTTTTCTACATGGAGTCAGTGAGAAAATATTAATAGTGTCCACATGATTTTCCTCCAGGGCCGAGCACCAACAGATGAACACATCAAGCAGGTCTGCATGAGGGTTTTGCATGGTCAGTATTTTGATATCCAAACAGATATTTATAATAGTTCGACTGACGAATGATTGTGTTATTCTAAAATTTCGTGCCATTTCTGGTTTCCTCACAGGACAGCTTGCCCAGTTGGCAGCCAGTCTGACAAGGCCAGAGTCGGGCGTCTCTGGGTTGCCAGGTCCTCCTGGTCCCCCTGGGCCTCCAGGCCCCGCTGGAGACAATGGCTTCCCTGGGCATCCTGGAAGCAGAGGATTGCCAGGTCTCAAAGGGCCCCCAGGGCTCTTAGGAAGGAAAGGACCCAAAGGTACGAAGAGACAATATTTGACTTACTGCATTTTGATGTTGAAGGTTTTTGTTGTAAAGATGCAATCACATCTACCCTACCTGACATGACGAAAATGTACCATGTTCATGATGAAAATGTACCAAGATGCGAAATACATTCCAATAAGTACATATCACTGCAGTTTCCAACAGAAATGAACACTAGAGTTGGTAAAACAGCAGGCACTTGTAATTGTTTTCATACACAGTTATGATTACAGCTCCATATGTTTCGCTTACCAGACAAAACAAGCTTGCTCAGTAGCTCAGCCCTCACGGAATTTGGCTTAGGATGCGGAATCCTTGGGAACGAATCCTGTGAAAATATGACTCACGATGAAAACTGAAAGAAAAGAGATCAAAAAACAAGCTAAACAGCATGCTTGCGATTGCTTTTTGATGTCACATTTGCTTTTGTTTATACTGTCGAGTACGTTTAGGTGTAGTGCACATGGTACATTATTTTAAAATGTCACGGAGCATATTGAGTTATAGCGCCTCTCAACAGCCATTTCAAGTCAGAACTGTGATGAACAATATCATATAAAACATACCATATGTACAGTTTTATGCAAAAGTTTGGGAACCCCTTGTAGAATCTGTGAAAATGTGAATAATTTTAACAAAGTAAGAGAGATCATACGAAATGCATGTTATTTTTTATTTAGTACTGTCTTGAGTAAGATATTTTTTATATAAAGATGTTTACATATACTCCACAAGACCAAAAAATAACTGAAATTTTTAAAATAACCCCCTGCAAAAGTTTTAGAACCCTTGGTTCTTAATACTGTGTGTGGTTACCTGGATGATCTATGACTGTTTTTTTGTTTTGTGATGTTGTTCATGAGTCCCTTGTTTGTTCTGAACAGTTAAACTGAGCACTGTTCTTTAGAAAAATCAACCAGGTCCTGCAGATTCTTCAGTTTTCCAGCATCTTTTGCATATTTGAACCGTTCCCAGTGACTGTATGATTTTGAGATCCATCTTTTTACACTGAGGACAACTAAGGGACTATTAAAAAAGTTAAAAAATGGCACTCTTTTAATGCCACTCAGTGTATGTTTCACATCAAATGAGTCACAAAATTTTGGGCCAAAATCCAGTCATTTCAATAGGAATCCACAATTTTTTTCACGAAGGTGAAAGATTCGCTATGGTTTTTAGTTGGTCAAGCAGGTTTGCTGTGAGAAGTGATTTGTTGAAAATGATTTCTTTGTGACAGTGGAAAATGGACCAAAATTTTGCTCATGTGATCTCATGCAGGGCTAATAATAATTTCATAAATACCATGTTTTAAGTTTAGATGTTTTAACATTGATGTAAACCAGTCTGTGGTTTCCACAGCGGCACAGCCGAAATAAAAGTTATAAAACACTTAATTTTAAAAACATAACAATGCTCTAAATACCTTTCTTGTGGCTTTTACCCATATGTTAACCAATTCCAGAGGCGTTTCAAATCCATTCCAAGTGGACTTAAAAGGATAGTTTACCCAAAAAATGAAAATTCTGTAATTAATTAGTCACCCTCATGTCATTCCAAATGCATAATACCTTAATTCATAACTGATTATATCTGACCCTGGACGGAAAGCTTGTTTATTCAGGTTTCAGATTATGTATAAATCTCAGTTTTAAAAAATTGACCCTTATGACTGGTTTTGTGGTCCAGGGTCACATATGGTTGTCTACATTTTATTATCGGCATGTAGCTTTGTTTTATTCTGTTATTTTACACTAATCAGAACAAATCTAGGACTCACTTTTGGGATATGAAGCACCATCTGACAGCCCTAAATCCCGTATTACACTGTGAAATCTTTGTCTTCTCCTTAATTTAGGTGACCAGGGTGATAGGGGAGACAGAGGGCCCACAGTGGTGGGGCCTAAAGGTATACCTGGACCACCTGGACTCCCAGGTAAGAGCAAGGCCTACTTCTAATCTAATATCCATAACTGCATTCATCATGCCTCTGACTGCTGGCCTGTTCATCCACCTATTCTCAGGTGACCCTGGAACACCAGCATATGGCAGCAACGGGCGTGACGGGCTGAGAGGACCAGTAGGTGCTCCTGGAATGCCAGGTGTGCCCGGGCCACCTGGTCCCCCCCGGCCCTACTGGATACTGCGAGTCATCTCAGTGCGTACTTCAAGCAGTTGCAAGTTCAGTGTCTGTCAAAGAATCCAACATGAAGGGACCAGATGGTCTATGAGCTGACAGCCATTAGCGAGCCACACATCAGAGCCCAGAGTCTCTGGACAGGGAAACTTGAGAGACTAATGGAGTGACTCCCTCTACGAGGAGATTTCTGTGTCGATGGTATAGTCAGGTGTGATTGTATTTATCAAACACCAGTGTGAAGTTGGATCAATTCATGCTAGGATTCCCAGTTTCATTCAGTCCCCTTTTTTTTGGACATACTTTTGTATAGTTCTAATATTTCTATTAAAAATCAAAATAAATCTAAATTGCCCCAGTTATAGCTTGCAAAAACTACATGCTATAGTTTAAGTTTATTTGAAAATACTTTGAATATTGAATCATGCTGTCACAACCTGGTCACTTTACACATTAAAGGCTGTTAAAAGGACTTTAAATCAGTTTCAATCAGAGAGGGTCCTAAACCTTGTAAATTTGTCAATATTGCATTGTTAAAAAAAATAACTTGCAAGCATTTTATTAAATCGTTTTCAGGTTGTTTTAACCTTAAGAGACATTCTTAGATTTTGTGAAAATGCTTATGGTTCTTTGCAGTGGGCGAGAGTTTTTGATGTTTAAAAACCATCTAGGAATTTTCTATATACATTATTTATTGGAGAAAGCATTGATGTGACACCAACAGTTGTGAAAAGGGAGGAAAAATAAAAGAATTTTGATAAAGTGCTGCTGTTTTTAATTTAAAAGTTAAAACTCAGAGGAGGCGAGATGTTCCTTCAGTGTATCTTTATTGTACTCTCAAATTGGCAAACTTGTCTCTCGCTATTCTACAACATATATCCAATGATATAAATAGGTGATTTAACAGTACACATAATCAAATACCGTACATAAATCAAGTATCGAAATATTAAGTTACGCACATCAAATAAAAAGGCATAAAAATACCGCAGACATTGAGGTCCAGTTTTAAGCCAAAACACAAACATCACACTATTGACATGGCAGTAATAGGTAAACAAAGTTTGGATAAACAACAAAAAGTAGTACCCCACCCTTCAATATATTTATATAAAGACATTTTATTTTCCTCAATTTTTTTTCCTCTCTTCCTGATTTTTTTTTCTGCAAAAGACATCTTTGAGAAACCTCTCCAAATGCCACCGAGAACTCCTCCACCAGACAGTGTCTTTCTGCTGTAATAAGGCATTTATTTTAGATCTTTTTGGAGGCAGGCATTTATTACAGATTAATAAAAATGCATGAAATTTGTTTTTTTAATCAAAGCATACTATGTGTTTGGCAGAGGTGGGATTTGACCAACAAAAACGTCATCGCAAAACACTAAGCTCATGTTCAAACAAGCACTTGACCTTGCTGACAGAGGTTTCTCCACAGGAAATACATAAAACAAAGAGAAGGGAGGGGGACACTAGTAACGAAATAAGCTTAATTTTTGTTACGGTATTTTCACAGTTACCATGAAGAGAACAAACTACTTAAGCCAGATACAAACTCCCATTACACATTTGAGAAAGGCTGATGCGCAAGCTTTTACTGGATGCAGCAGTTGTTGCGGTGCCCGTTGGAATCCTTGAATCGAAGACGCATTTTGGGACGATATTTTTCCAGATAGAAGAGCTGCTTGCTGTTGAATGCTCCACGGCGCTTTCTGGTAAAAAAAAAAAAAAAAAAAAGAAAGAAATTAATTTCTAACATTTTCCTTTAAGAATGTAAATCACATCCTGACTTATAAGAGTGGGCGTGGCCATTTGTAAATTTTATGTGTGTGGCTTCCGGTCTCATCTGCGTCCAGCTATTTTTAGCTGTAAAAACCAGCTCGTTTTGCTGCCTGACATTGCAAATTAGTGTCTTACCATGTTATTTTAATGTATTATTTTAATTATGAGCCACTGTAGTGCAAACAGTTTTACCGTTTACTGCACGTTGTTATTCTTCTTGTTATTTCCCTATAGCGGATAATGAACAGGAAGTCTCACCCATAGGCTTACTTCCGTGTTCAAGAAAGAGTTGGACAGGGCCCTATGAATTCCGTTTTATTTCTTCCCAAATTCAGTATTATTTTTTTCCAAATTTTTTTTTTTTCAATTCAGTTTTTTTTTTTACAAAATTCTGTGTTTTCCATAAATTTTCTGGATTCCATTTCATTGGTTTCATAAAAGGTTTCCCTAATAAGGAATCTCTAATTAACTGATTTTATTTTTAAAAAACAATTTATTATTATATTATACTTTTTTTTTTCTTCCAGAAATACTGTTGTATATTTACATTTTTGTGATAAATAAATTCTGGTAAATATTCTTTAAAAATTATGTTTTAATAATAATTTTTAATAATATTATTACATAAAGTAATATATTTCTTTTACAGTTTCTTTAAGTCAAAACAAACTTTTATTCTGACAGGTTGCTGTGAAGACCTTTAAGTTTCTGTTTGTATTTGATATGACGATTTGTATTGAAAATGACTCTCAGGGCAGTTCTAGAGATTGTGTTTATGTGTTCATGTACTCATATATTGAGGCTGAAAACACTGCATCACACATGCTTCAGTATGCGTGTATTAAACTAAACCCACTAGACACGCAGAATATTCAGGATTCATATTTAAACTTTTTTGCGGCTTAATATTAACAGGCACTAGTCCATATCACATGTTGACCTACTTTTGATTTATTCATCTAAAATTTGCCAAATGCCGTGACATTCCGCATTATACAGTCAATTCCATTTTTTATGGAATGCATTTTCCCCATCATGGAAATCATAGGGCCCCATGACCATTATTATTATTTTCAAAAATATAAAGTTAACTCACTGTCGAATGAATTGAACAGCATCCTCATATTTCATCCCACACTCAATCAGGGCCAGAGCAACCAGTACTGGGGCTCTGTGGGAAAGAAAACAACTAAGACTTCCATGCAAAACAACATTTTTATTCCACGTTTATGCCTTATGATAAATGCAATATTGAATCCCACAAAATTACCTTCCAAGGCCTGCAACACAATGTACAGCAATGCAGCAGCCTGGCTCCTCCCTAAACTTAACCCGAAGAAGGTTTAACCAATCATCGACGATCTGATTAGATGGAGGAGCTCCATCGTCAAAGGGCCAATCCTTTGTAACAACACAAAACATATGAATGAGATAGGAATGGACATTTCAATTAGTTTTCATGTAGGTAAATGGTTCATGTGGACTTACCAGAACCTGAATACCTTCTTTAACAACCAGGTTTGCATCATACGTGGCCTCACACACGCGAACTACCGTTGTCACCCCATATTTCTTCAGTTCCTAATAGATGGGAGGGAACATCATGTAAGTGCTGTTTTGCTGTACAATAGTCTTTCCAAAACAACACTTTGTGTGTTCAAGCCATTCCAACCAACACTCACCTCAATGAATTTGTGAAGCGTGGCATTAGTGGGGTTGTGGGTAATGAGGAATCTCATGTTTTTGTAAGTGATCTCCACTGGGGCAGGTCTATTCATACGAGCCATTTTTGACTTTAAAATAGCTTGAAAATCTTAATCAAAAACGGGAGAAACTCTCTCCAATAACAAAAAGAAAACTTGGCGGATACAATTAGGAAAAATAAGGTATGACCCCCAAAAAAATAAGGAAAATCGAAAACAAAAATCCTAGAAAACAAGGCTGGTTCTCTGGTGAGAGTGAAGACGTAGGGCCGACGAGGGCAGTGAACTTCAAGAGATTTTTTTTACCCCATCCAGAACCGCCGACCGCTGTGGACGCCCGCTCACCAAGCCCGATACCGCCAACGTTAAAACTGTAACACAAGTCTCTCTTCTGATGAGGTAGCGAGGCTAGCCGTTCACTTCTCTGCATAAACGCCGTGCTGAGCCTGGCAGTAGTCGCCACTGCCCTTCAGAAACTCCATAAATGTGTGACCCAAAACACCACAGAACTGCTGCAAGGACACAAGAACAGAAGCACAAGCGGTCAGGGCACATGACTTCATTTATCTTTTTCATCCTAATTTAAAGCAGCCATTTTTCTGCTTGTCAAGTTGGGCCACTAGTTCATTTCTATTTGTCTAGGCCTATATTAATATATTATAAAAAGTGTTTGTGTGTGTGTGAGATTTTATATTTACATTCATAATTTTTCATTTTTATTCTTAATTGTACTGCATATAATTTTATTATATTATTTATACTATTTTTCTATTATATTATTCATTTTAAAAATTATATTTTACACACATGATTTTTTTTTCTTTCTTTCTTAGTATTGCTGGACATTACAAATAAATCAAACATTCATGACATTTAATCAAATGGCAAAACAATCACTGACTAGTTTTTAATTTATTCTACTGCATACTCATTATTTTAGCCTAATATGTAGCCCACAAATATGATTTTTAAAGCTTCTAAAAATGTATCAATTTCATTATTATTGTTATTATTTTTGTAAGTCTACATAATTGCTGGACATGATACAATAAAATACAAATAAATCAAACATTCATGACAATTAATTCATGGCAAAACATAATTGCTGACTAGTTTTTAATATTAAATCCATTCTTATTTACTCACTTGCATATTCATTATTTTAGCCCAATGTAGTAGTCTAGAAATATGATTTGTAGACAACTATTTTTAATGTTTTCAGTGTCTAAAGTGTCTTAACAATAATAACAATATAATATTGTATATATATATATATTAGAAGTGGATCAAAAAAAAGTTTATCAAAGTTGTCCTAAGACAAGAACGGGTATTCTTTTTGGTTTTAGGACAAATTTAATGAAAGGTTTTAATCCACTTCAAATGTTGAAGTGGATCAAAAAAAGTGTGTCCTAAGACAAGATATTCTTTTTGGTTTTAGGACAAATTTAATAAAGGTTTTAATCCATATGTTGACTTTTTTTTTTTTTTTTTAATACATAATTTTTATTAATAATGGAAATTATATATGCATAAATTGTAACTACAAAAATCATGAACAAGGTAAATATTAATGTTTAGTTTTACACATTTTTTAATCCATTCTTAGTGAGTACTGACACTACCAAAATTTTGCAGTTTTGGCCATACCTCATAAAAACAACAATTTACATATTTACATTGACAAATCATAAAAACTATGAACTGAATCATGTCATCATCAGGTGCATTAACACAAAAAAACTACAGGAAGGTGCATCATTGCCTACTTTCCTCACTACTGTGTCTATTTTACAAAATAACCAAATTTTTTTTTTTTTTTTTTAAATTCCATCAGACAACCTGATACAATTATGGACATAAGATGACACCCTGTACTGACCAATTAGCAGCCAGTATCAATGTTTTAATCTTACATTTGCACATTTATAAACACATACACATCCCTATAGGAAAAACTCCTAAATCAGAGTATTATAAACAGCATGAAAAGCAACATTATCTCCCACAAACAAATGACTCAGAGGTGAGTCACTGTGCGGAATGTGGGTCATTGTTTCAGAGGAAACACTTGAGCAGGCGTGTGACCGCTTCAGATGGCTGAGCTTTCTGCGAAGGCTGAAATCTTTATGTCAGTCCCGTGAGGACACACACGTGTCTCAGCAGCTCTATGGGATTACCACATACTAAGCCTCTTTTGAAAATCACTTTAAAAAGGCGCAACAAACATCGTGTAGCAGTACCTTAAATCTAGATGTAATTCAAATGAAAGGCGCAGATGGTTGGCTGAATTATTTTTAAGTGTAAAGGCCTCAATTGAGGCCACTAAAATGTAAATTTTATTTGAGAAACAGGTCACGGTTTGAGATGCGGTGAAATATTTGAATTCTACAACCGATGTTATGTTTTGTACTAAGCAAAAATAAATTTAAAATATCCAAAACATCAGGATGTGCAAATTGATGAGGACTGACACAAAGACTTCCGCTTAGCTAATATTAGGATTAGATCAGAAAACTCACCGATTATATTAATTTTCATCAAAAACGCAACACATACTGTCTTTGGTAGCTACTAACTCTTATTCACTCTTAAATTTAATCGATTTAAGTGACATAAAAGGGCTAAATGTCGTGTTCGGTTCTCAGTGATGTAGCCGTGAGGCTAACTCACGGCTAACACCGTCGCCAAGCGATTATTTCAACGACATTATAGCTGTAAAACGTAACATTTATAATAACATACACATTTTTTAGTTTTGTAGATGTTACATCAAAATAAAATAGATTTATTGATGTATATATAAACTGTTGTCGACGACAAAAACCTGTTTTGCGCTAATGCTAATTAGCTCACACTAGGTCGCAGTTAAGACTAAATTACACGAAAATACAACCTTAAATCTGCGTACAAACGTAAATATTTATATGTTAAAAAGGTTGACTTACTGGAATATGCTTACTCATTGAAGATTGTAGCTTAATCATAAAGCCGCTCCGGAGAATAATTGTTGAGGTGTTTAACCATACAGCGCTGCCGTGTGTGTGTGACGAGAGTCTCCGGTAACCGGTTACAGCTGGACTCAAGAAACCGCACCCTACAACACACTACAGCACATTCAGCCATCTACACAAAATTACACAGACTTTTTATTAACAACACCAGTTTTATGATTTATTTTTATTTACAATTTTATTATAAAATGTTACAAAATCAAGTTTGCATTACATTCTAAACACATCCTACAATACATATTAATACAATGATACTTCTATTTTAAAATTTTATTAAATAAACCATAACAAAATAGCATGTGTTTAATTCTACTCATATTCTAAACACATCATATATCTTAAATAAATATTTAATATTTAAATAAAATGTAAATAAAATTATTATTATTAATAATATTATTTCAAATGTTATTAAATAAATAGTTTATTGCATGCATATTCTAAACACATCATATCATTTCAAATAAAATTATTATTATAATAATAATACTTAAAAATGTATAAAACATTACAAAATAAACTACAGAGACTGTGGAAAAGCATAAAAACAATGCCAGCAAGAATGCAAGCTGTTATCAAGGCCAAGGGAGGCCATGCAAAATGTTATGTTTTTTTTAGTTATTATGTGAGAATAAAGACTATTTAGTTGTTTCAGTTTGTTATTTGCCTATAATAAATTACAATAATTGATTTAGTTTTAAACAGGTTTTTGCAGGTGGTCTAACAAATTTAAGCACAAATTTCTTAGACTGTATTTATTGACTGTAATTGGGTATCTGAATAAAAAAAGTGCTTTACAAATTTTTCTGTCCTTCTTGTAAAACAGTAAATTAAAAAAAATATATGAATAACAACAATATATTTTAGCATTAGAAACACTACTGTTCTCTCTCTATATATGTGTGTGTGTGTGTGTGTATCTGAACCATGAAACAAACATCTAACAAGTACAATTTTTAACTTGCAAAAACGAGGCTTAAAAAAAACAATACAGTGCAAGCTACTCATTGGCACAGACTGTAAAAGAAAATCACAAAATCAAATTAAAAAAACAGATTAACAAGTAACACATTTAAGCGTGCGTAAATAAAATAAACGCATTACCTTTTAAAAAAGCTGAAGACGCAATGACGCATGAGACACCGCAATGCAACCAATCAGAGAAACAAGTCTCTTTTCATAAAAAAAATAAACACACATCAGCTGTAGTTTCTTATTTTTATTACATTAAAAATCATGGACCATTCGATGCTTAATTTATTTTAATTATTCTTGATATATATATTAAATGAATTAAAAATTGTGTAGGGTGGGCACAACAACCTCTTTGGGGGGGCACGGCCCGCGAGTGCCCCCCCTTAACGCCGGCACTGTATATATATATATATAGTCATAAATAAATTTTTGTAGCTATCTTTAAAATATATCTTTTATTTATTTAATTTGCTATAAACTGGACAGTTTTATTTAACTCAACTACTGTTTAAAAATACTATACAGTAGTCAGCATTTGAAGTGGATCAAAAAAGTTCATCAAAGCTGTCCTAAGACAAGAAAGGGTATTGTTTTAGGTTTTACGACAACTTTGATGAAAGGTTTTGATCCACTTCAAATGTTGACTACTGTATAGCTTGCTTAAAATGAACCCAAAATAGGTTGAAAATTAAAAATCTGACACATAATTACTAGAGACATCAGCAATAGTTAAAAGGTGAACCTTAAACATATTAATAAATGTTAATTTCCATCCTAATTTGGGTTTATTTTGAGCAAGAAATATAGTATTTTTTAAACAATAGTTGAGTTAAATAAAACTACCCAGTAATTTGGGTTAAACATTTAATCAGTGGGTCAAAACAACCCAGTCGGTGGGTTTGTCCATATTTAACCCAGCATTGGGTTGTTTTTAACCCACCATTTTTTTTAGACTGAAAGGCTTGTCACTATGTATTCATTTATGTTTCCATTATAAGCAATGGCTTTGGCATTCTGTTAAATAACCTTTTAGTCAAACAACTGCATCTTTCTAGAGATTCGGTGAATAATGTGTTGTGGGCTGTTGAAAACAGCTGATGTGCAGAAGCTCACAATAGATGAGTGGGACTGAACAGACTGGACGGTTCATGCAGTTGGTTGGGGTGAAAGGAAACAGATTGGTTTGTTTCAGTCTCTGTTAGTCAGTTGTGTGAGCCACTTGAATTGGACCAGATGGTTATGAGTTTCCAAATATTTACATAAAAAACAGCATTATGCAGGAATCAGAGGAATCCAGAGATATGGTAAATCTAAAAATTAAAATTATTTGTAATTTTTTATGTTTATTTGTCAATTTTGTATGTGCACAGTTGATTAAAGTAATTCAAACTTCTTCAGGAAGAAATTCCAGACCAGGTGGATGGAGGAAATATGAGTACAGGAAAAAAGGGTGCGGATTCACGAGAGAAGCGTCTTTCTTCCTCTGAATGGGACAGAAAAGGGACATCTCTACCCTTAGTACCATCAAACGTACCAATTCCAGGCCCCACAAACGACCCCATCATTATTTCCATCGGCCCTCCACATCGTTGTGCCTCTGTTTCCAGTGAGTCCCAGTACCAGGGTCTCTCAAGAGAAGACGACTACACCAACAGACATGGATGGAGAAGGGAGAACGTGCAATATTACCCATCAACTGCTGAGGGTGGCGTCCCCAAACAAACAATGGATGAACTTAAAAGCGTGTTGCGCGAGAGCACCCTACTCGGTGCAAAAGGCCAAGATGAAAGAAGAAGCTACCCTCCGGGTCAAAGAGTGGACTGTAAACCAGACCAGATGCCATCTAAGAGTTTCAGCACCTTCAAGCCCCTTTCAGAAGCTAGGAGACCATCCAGACTAAGAGAAGGAAGTTCTGGCTGGGATTCTGGCGGGTCTTCGACGACCGATGGACCTCCAGGGAGGTCCTCTGGTATGAGTTCACCCACTGCTGAGACATCCCACTGGGAAGAAGCTGGCACGTCACACTCAGGTCAGAAAGATGATTTATGGTTGCCTCAATTTACTTTAACTAGCTCATTGTTCATCCATCTGTCTATTATTTCATATTCCCAACAGACAAGGAGAGCTCACAGGCACTCTCTTTTGCATCTCAAAGCTTCATTTCTGACGTTGAGCGCATAAAACAGCAAATTGCCCGGGAAAACATAACCTTTGTTCGCTTTGAGGCCACTGATCTTCATGGCGTGTCCCGATCCAAGACAGTTCCGGCTCGATTCTTTCATGTAAATGTTTCTTATTTATTTTATATATCTGAGTGGTGTGCAGTGATGTTCTAAAATGAGGAGGCAAACCCTGAGAGAACACGTACATCATGTCACATTTGCCGCCACGTACATATGACGTCTACATTTACATCTGCAAGATGTATTTTTTAGAGTTTCTATAAGACGTTTTGTCAAATAGACGCTTATCACATGTCTTTAAGATGTTTATGGTTTAGAATGTATGTAAAACTGACATATTACAGACGTCTGTCAGATGTTTGTACACAGCGGATGTTTTCCAGATCAAGCAATCTTTAACAATCTTTATCGCATTTGTGCTGTAATTGTGCATTGTGTGTGTTTAATACAAATTCATGGCCCAGTCACATTTTCTTGGTTAAATAACATTACTTACACTATCAGAAAAAAAAAAAAAAAAAAAAATATATATATATATATATATATATATATACACACACATTAAGTAGGCTATTCTATTTATTAAAGCCAAGTATAAATCTAATCAGGTTAGTGTTTTTAAGCATTTTACATTTATTCCACATAATAGCTCAAGGCAATAACAATTTAAACAATATATTTAATTTGTGAACTTATGTTCAGCTATTCTTTTAAATAGTTGACATTTACTACTTTTGAATTTTTTGGATCATCGGTCATCAAAGCTCGGTAAATATTGGTTTTTGGTGGTAAAAAAAAACAGCATATGCTGGTAGGTATGTTTTGATGCTGGGATGCTGGTTAGGTATGTTTTGATGCTGGTTTAAGATGGTCCTTAGCTGGTTTAAGCTGGTCTTTTGCTGGTTTATGCTGGTCCTTAGCTGGTTTAAGATGGTCCTTTGCTGGGTTTATGCTGGTCTTAGCTGGTCATGTTGCTGGTCAAGGACCAGCATAAACCAGCAAAGGACCAGCTTAAACCAGCAAAAGACCAGCTTAAACCAGCATCAAAACATACCTAACCAGTATCCCAGCATCAAAACATACCTACCAGCATATGCTGTTTTTTTCACCAGGGTCTACTTTTTTCCTCAATGCAGAAGTAAGCCTGTGGGCGAGACTTCCGGTTCATAATCCGCTATAGGGAAATAACAAAAAGAATAACAATGTGCAGTTAAGTGAACTGTTTGCTCTACAAACCAGTGTGCTCATAATTAAGATAATACATTAAAATAATGGTAAGAAACACCAGTTGCAATATCAAAAATATCAGTTGTACAGCTAAAAATTGCTTACAGCAGCTTTGATGCTAGTAATAAGTTTGACTGTTTAGTGTTCTTTGTAATAATTGTCATATTTTTAAAAATAGTGTAAAATACTTAAAAAGTACTTACATTACTTATTATTGACACCACAGGAAAAAGCGGTATATGGCATCCCTATGCCGAGAAGCTACCTGGAGTTAACCCTAAGCCCCAAAGTCAACGAAGTTGATCATCCGAGCGCAGCCAACTTCAGCAGTGATATCCTCCTGGTTGCAGATCTCTCCACGTTCCAAATCCTTCCCTGGGCGGACCAGACCGCTCGTCTTATCTGTGACCCATGCACGATCACCGGAGTGCCACTGCGAACATCACCCCGCCTCATAGCCAAGCAGATGCTTGGCCAGCTCCAGAGCATGGGCTTCTCTCTCCACTCGTCCTTCACCTACGAGTGCTGTATCTTTGGAGCCCCTGAACGAGTGGGACCCAAAGCTGTGTTCTTTCCTGCCACCACTCTGTTGAGCAACTACGACCTACCCTTCCTCCAGCAGCTAGTCAGGGGGATGTACTACATGGGAGTAGACGTCGAAAGCTTCTCATCTGCAAACGGACCAGGACAGATGGAGATTTGCTTCAAACCACGATTTGGAATCGACGCCGCCGATAGCGCCTTCACCTTCCGCACAGGAATCAAAGAGATGGCCAGGAAGTTTGACTACATCGCTACCTTTTTCACAGATGACAACATTAACAATTCCGGGTTGCTCTCCCATAGCCTTTGGGATGCCAGTGGCAGAAAAAGCCTTTTCCACTCAGGCAACGGAGAACTTTCGGAGATTGGCAGAAAGTGGCTTTCGGGTCTTCTCCATCACTCGGCCGCTCTGAGCTGCCTCTTGGCTCCAGGGATCGGCTGTCGAAACCAGCTTTCCAAAGGCAAGAAAAATTCCAAGAACCTTCTTTACGCCACATGCGGCTGCAATGACAACAGCTGCGCCTTTAATGTAAAGGTTCATGGTGGACGGGAGACTCACATCGATAACAAGCTGGGTTCAGCAATGGCCAACCCTTACGTTGCGTTGGCGGCCACAATAGCAGCAGGACTGGACGGTATTAGGCGTAATCTGAATACCGAACAGGTTCTAAGCAAAGCTCCAGGTCAGCAGAAACAATTTCCAATTCCTGTTAAACTGGATGATGCTTTAGTGGCTCTGGCAGAGGACAGTGTGATTCGTGGTGCGCTGGGAGAGCCTTTCGTGCAGTATTTTATTGCCATGAAGCATGTAGAGATTGAGACCCAAGAGCACGATGCCGACAAGAACAAGGGACTTGAGTATTTTATTTAATTTCTGAATTTGCTGAATGACTTTGTGCATTTGAACCCAAGAAAATACATTTCATGACCCTTGGTATTAAAAACTTGTTTGCCTTCCTTGCAAACAAGATTTCAAAATAAAATCATACAACTGACTGATATCTGCCTCAGACTGACTGATTTCATTTACAGCATTAATGGGCCTAAATGGTGTAAACAAGATTCTTGACCTGGAAATCCTGGTTCAGTTTAGCCAACCACAAACACCTTTTGTTCTTCAGATAGTTTTTTTGCGTTCTTCTCTTTGATTTGTTATAACCTTTGGCAGTCTACAGTACTCCAAATGTTTTTCCTGATCTGACTGATTAGTACAGCCCAAAACATGACAATAATTGACCATTTTCAGCAGCAATAATCAGCAAAATTTCAAAGAGTTTCATTCGGTTCAGTGGCATTGTTTACGTTCAATGCTGCCAATATGGCCAACTGATGACGTGTCATTAAAATACTCCATTGTTGACTCATGAAGTTGCTAATGTCATGCTAGAAGTTCCTTAAAATAAAATTATTATTATTAATCGAAAGACCTATCGTTTTACTACACAAGACCCTCATTCTTCAGCGAGCCCTTGGAAGCTGTACTGAAACTGCAGTTTGGATCTTTAACCTGTTAGCTCTCTAATCTAGTTTTTATCTGCACACTCATGCTCATGAAGAAGAGTGCGGATTTGCGTTCGACTGAGTCATGTAATTTCACCTTGGCTCAGAATGCGTTTATGACGCAAGATTATTGTAAACACAGCCCACTGTAAACACCCTTGTAATTCACTTCAACTTTTTCAAATTGTATAAATGATTATTTTAGGTTCAAGTGCGTGTAAGAATTTGGAAACAAGCAGAGCACGGCTGTTTCTAAAGCAAGCAGTGCTATCTGCTGTTCAAAACTAAGCTCAGAATCGATTTGAGAAAGAATGGCAATGTGTTCGGAAAATCTCAAATTGATGCTGAATAATTTCTCGATTCATGTTGCAACGATTTATGATCCCATTCCTAGTTTAAAAACAAAATATGCTAGGGCTGGGTAAAAAACAAAACATAAACAAACAAAAAAAGATTTCTCGGTTTTAATAGATTATCATTTTGATGAACCAATATCGATTCTTAAATCTCAATCGAACTTTTGGTCTGTGTTGTTTTCAGCTGATGAATGAACAGTACACAGTGCGCCTTTCTTCCAATAAATAGCAATAGGCTAGGCTTTGTGTTATTTTTGATATAAAACAAAGTCTCAGATTTCAAATTCTGTCCATTTCATTAGGAAATTCAAGCAATAAATACCGTTTTGCCACACTTTAATGTGACGCGATAGATCGCTGTAGCTTCTGTGTACAGGCCTGTGCTAATCAAATGCATAGCAAAACATTGTGACAGTTTCATTTTTGTTCTGGATCCCCTGCTCTGCTGCCACACTGGAGCGCACTCGCCACCAACTAGAGGGGGTGGGAATTACAGCTACAATAGATTACCCTCAATTTAATCCGTCAAGGTGACAGACAGCCTTCAGCTTTTCACTGACACTGACAGACAATTTTCGGTTAACGGGACCTCTGCCTGGTTTATACTCACCGCATCCAAGCACATGTCAAAAATGGCGACGTAATTTGTACGCATATTTGCATCACTTTGACGGTAAATCCCATTCTCACGTGCCACGATTGGTCGATTATGTGCAATGCCTGCATTTAATTGGTTAAACTACTTTTTGATCAAAAACAAAGCCTAAATCGGGATATTTTAGGCAATATAGAAATCCTGACCAGGACGTGGGAGCTGAGAAAAAGATGATGTATAGTCACCCTATTATACTAAATCAAAATTATTAATGTGAATCTGACCTAGCATGGATGTCAAATGTCCTGCAGAATTCAGCTCCAACTTGCCCAAACACAATTGCCTGGAAGTTACTAGCAATTCTAAAGATGTGGGTTAGCTGGTTAGCTGGTGGGTTAACGGATAGGAGCAGGACTGGACATCTGTGTCATATACTTTTTTAAACTTAAACCTGTCCCAGTAAGTAGACTTACGTGCACTGTAGAAGTTTGATTATTAAAAAAATGTCATTAACTGTTTAGGATGACTGAAGTAAGAGAAACATCCACAATATAGGAAACCATGAATTTTGGATATATTGTACCTGTAGCAAAGTAGATATTTTGTAAAAGGCAGGGATGTTCAACCATGCTCCTGGAGGGCTGCCCTCCAGCAGAATTTAGCTCCAACATACCTGACTAGAAGTTGCAATCCTAAAGACCCAGATAAGCTGGTTTAAGTGTGTTTAATTACAGTTGTAGCTAAACTCCGCAGAATCTTGGTCTGTCAGGAACAGGTTTAAACACTGCTTGAATATTGTGTTTAGTTTGGTTAGCGCAAGCGTTTTCAAACCTGCCCTGCACGGAATATTTTGTGTTTCCGTTATCGTACACACCAAAATCCAGTCTTGCAGTCTGTACTAACGATCCGTTTAGATGATTCAGGTCATTTTGATGAGTGAGACACACAAAATGTGTAGTGCAGGTGGGCCTCCAAAACCTTTGGGTTAGCGCAATCTTCTAAATTTGACCTTTATAGTAATCTTGTAGTCAGTAGTCTCAGCCTCAAATGTCACACCCACAGACCGTTGGCTGAACGTCTGATGCATATGGCACAAAAAATTAGAAACACTTCAGGAGTTTCAAAGTCATCATTGGATTGGTTGAAATATACAGGATTACCAGGAGAAGTGTGAAGAAGAAAGCCCTCGTGTTCACAACCGTGACAATGAGCGCTTACTAGGATCAACTAAACACTGGATTTTCAAAGTATGTGAAATATGTAGTTTGCAGCAGACTCTTTAAAATACGTCAGTTTTACACACCGGTTTGTTGGAGACATTTCCACACCCCTGAACATGACACGGCACAAAACAAAACGTGATTGGTTGCTTTACCTGTCAGTCAATATGGCTTCAGTTTCCCAGACCTTCTTCCCTGTCAGTCTGAAGGTCTGGCCACGCAAGACTAACTGGTCAAACACTAATTAATTTACAGCCCATATTAAAACATAATCTAATTAACTTAGAATGACCTTTTGGGACACAAACAAAGAAACAAAATTCAACTCAGACTACCGAAGATCCACTCCAAAGAGGAGACGGCTGATCTTTATTGGCACCAACAAGCATTTAAAGGGTACTGAACAAAAACAGATAAGACAGTGGTGGCTGTTATGTGATGATTTTTGACCGACCCAACAGCACTTTAGCAACTTTCTTATCATTTGGGTGCGAAAGCATTACATAAAACACATTCTTCCTATTTTTTGACTCTATTTCAGAGATGAAAACTGGTACACTGGAGTAAAGGACACTTCCCTCAGATATTTAACCTCACAACTGTACCAGTGATAGATTTTGATTTGTAGACTACTGCAGCAAACTAAAACAGATCTTCAGTTGATTCGAACTGAAAGACTATACATCAACTCTATCAATACTTCACGTATCTTCAGATTCTATAAGCCATAGTTTACTAGTTACTTCTTAGTTGGGGTAGGGGATCTCATGGATCTTGGCGGGGTGGGGGATCTCATGGATCTGGGTGGGGTGGGTGATTTAGGAGCTGGAGTTGGAGTGGGAGATTTCACAGAGGAAGGTGGAGTAGGGGTTGGGGACTTCACGGAGGGCGTTGGAGTTTGAGGAGTCGGGGTCTTCGCGGGCTGTGGAGCGGGTGTAGCTGGCTTGGGGGTAACAACGGGCTTGGCCATCTGTCCCAGTTTGGGCTCAGGGATTTCTTCGCCTTGTTTGTAGACGCTGACTGTGATCTCCACGAATTCACCTCCGTACTTGTTCCGCACATTGATGCTGTACTTTCCAGAATCTTCCACGTACACATTTTTGATAGTGAGGCTGGCGAACTTGCCACCCTCGAAGGTGATCTTGTAGCGGTCGTCGGACACAACTTCCTGCTCATTCTTAAACCAGGTGACCTCTGGGTTGGGGTCACCCCACACTGTGCAAGTTAGACTCAGGCTCTGCAGAGGTGAAAGGTCACAAATTATGTGCAGATGTACCATGAATCTGTCTCAAAACACTTCATGACAACACAATTCACTTTTCAGTAAAGTAACAGATACACTACCTTCTTTTCCATAATGGTGACAACATCTGGCAGGCCACCTAGCACTCTTCCACGGTCTACAGAGGGCAAATGGTTCATGTAACACATTTTGAACAATATTTCCAACTTAAGTAAATCAAAATAATTAACAGGTTTCTGTAAAAATAACATTCATTTAAAGGGGAAGTCCACTTCCAGAACAAAAATTGACAGATAATGTACTCACCCCTTGCCATCCAAGATGTTCATGTCTTTCTTTCTTCAGTCGTAAAGAAATTATATTTTTTTGAAGAAAACTTTTTTCCATATAGTGTACTTCTGTGGTGCCCCGAGTTTGAGCTTCCAAAATGCAGTTTAAATGCAGCTTCAAAGGGCTCTAAATGATCCCAGCCAAGGAAGAAGAGTCTTATCTAGTGAAACGATCAGTTATTTTCATAAAAATAATACAATTTATATACTTTTTAATGTCAAATGCTCGTCTTGCCTCGCTCTGCCTGAACAGTTTTTTTCCGGTTCATGACAGTTAGTGTATGTTGAAAAACTCCCATCTCTTGTTCTCCCTCAACTTCAAAATTGTCCTATATCACTGTTTTACCTTTTTTGTTAAGGGTGTTTGATCTTCTTTGCATGTTCACTTTGCAAAGACTGGGTCGGTACTTCTGCAGCAATGTAGGATGATTTTGAAATGATTTTTGAAGTTGAGGGAGAAAATACGATTGGAGTTTTTTGACATACCCCTAACTGTCTTGAACCAGAATACACAGAGTTCAGGGAGAGCAAAACAAGATGAGCGTTTGAGATTAAAAAGTATTTAAATTGTATTTGAAAATAACCAATCGTTTCGCTAGATAAGACCCTCCTTCTTCAGTTGGGATCGTTTGAAGCCGCATTTAAACTGCATTTTGGAGAAAAATCTTGAACTGTTTCCTTCAAAAAACATAATTTCTTTACGGCTGAAGAAAGAAAGACATGAAGTTAAATCTGTAAATTTTTGTTCTGGAAGTGGACTTCTCCTTTCATAATAAATAGGTTACATCCATTTGTATGAAAATTTGGGTCATAATTCTGGCATCTGAACACATTCCTAAGATGATTTAATGAGATTATTTTCATTGTACAAAGCTTTACACTCCATTTTACTCTCTGAGTTCAAATATGCATGAATACCAGATTAGAGCCCTATTAATGTTGCATTTGAGCAGTTCTCAGAAATACTCACTCTTCTCAGCAAAGGCAGCAGCTCTGATGAAAGAAAGAAAGAGAGAAAGAGAAAATATGAGTGTTCGGCTCTATTTCTGAGCTGATTCTTAAGAGAAAAACAACAACAGGAGTTTATTTTTGAGAATAAAGTGAAGCAATGGAGATTCTCTTACTTAAGTCTTTGGAATTCTGCATAGGCATCAGTGTATGCTGTTAGAATGAAGAAACACATTATAAAAGAGTCCATGACAAATAAGTGGTTTAATGATAGGAAAAAAAAATATATATATATATTCAAATTCAGAGCCTGTAGAATTCAGCAGTCCTGTTTCCACTTGCCTTGTCCAGACAGGTCAAAGGTGCGAGAGTGTGATTTTTTTCCATCATGGATCTCAATGGTATAATGACCCTTTTCCTTATCTGTGGGCTCACAGATCTGCATCCAGGCCATCTCAGATGTGCCTCCGATTCTCATCTTCTCAGAGGAAGAAATCTTACTCTCTCTAAAGCCAAAAAAGCCAAAGAAAGTCACTTAACACTGGCTATAACCCATGAACGCAACAAGTATTCCTGTATAATTCTGTTTTGATCTCAAGCTTATATTATCCTATGCATCATATTATTTTATTATCATTTGATATGTATATTCTGAGTCTGAACATATGGCTGGTCTCTTTTCATGTGGATGTACCTATGAAACCAGCTAGTTTTCATCTCCTCTGTGTAGTACTTCATGTAGCATTGCAGTCTGATACCCTCTGGTGTGCACTGAAGAACCAAGTCAGAGGCAGAGGAACCTGTAACGAAACACACAAAGCATTTAAACTACAATAGTAATACTATTCTTAAATGGATGCCAATTCATAAAATAAGAATGAGAGTGTAACTAACATACCAGCAATACTGGCGATGGCATTGATGATATCCTCAAACACTGACAAAAAGAGAACAAAAAATTATCATTCATGACAAATCGAGTTTTTTATTATAATGTGCCTATAAATATACTACTGTTTAAAAGTTTGGGAACTATAATGCTTACCAAGGTGGCATTTAGCTGACTAAAAATACAGCAATATTGTGAAATATTATTACAAATAATTAATTATTAAAATAACTATTTTCCATTTTAATATATTTTCAAATGTAATTTATTCCTGTAATGCAAAGCTGAATTTTCAGCATGATTACTTCAGTCTTTAGTGTCACAGGATCTTTCAAAAATGATTCAAATATGCTGATTTATGATTATGTTGAAAACAGTTGTACTCGTTAATATTTCTGTGGAAACCATGTAAATTTGTTTTTTGTCATTAGTGATCAATTTAATGTGTCGATGCTGCATAAAAGTGTTAATAAATAATAAATAAAAAGAAACAAGTCAAAAGAATAGAGAACGCTAGTGTAAGAGCTTCATTTTTTTTTTAATAAAAAGAAAACAAGTAGTTTGAATAGAAATATAATAGAGAGTTAAAGTGTTAGTGGGTTGTTGTTTTTGTTTTTTAAATAAAAATAAAATATGTAGATAAAATAGAGATCGAATAGGGAGTGCTAGTGTTAGAGGGTCAAGTGTATATTAAAGACAGGCTAAGCTTTTTCTTAAAGATGGTGCTCGGATTGAGTTGGGCAGGTCATTACACCAGGAGGGGACAGTTAAGGTAAAAGTCAGAGAAAGTGATTTTGTGCGAATTTGGGATGGCACTAAAATGTGCCGTTCAATTTCAGAAGAGAATCGTTCTAAGAACTGAGTAGCTAGATGTTGTGGCATGGATACTTCACCCCTCCAAAATACTTTGAAGGACCTGTCTGAGAGGTCCTGTGACCTTAAACCTTTAAACAGTTGGGTAAGTAAATATAACATACAAATATTAATGAAGTACATATCTTATAATACATATCGCACAGTTCCGAGATGAGTACCTTTGCCAGAAATATCATAGACAGAGGTGTCCTTTCCACGGTCATCACCCAGTACAGCTTTGTAAACTCCTTGGTCTTTCCTGGAGAACTGTTGGTAAAAAATAGTTACAATAAAATCAAAGTAATTTATATATTGCAATTATTAATACTGCAGTCATGTTAGTGCGTTATAAACTTGTGCTGGTTATCATACCATGGGGATTGGAAGAGAGCAAGATCCAGACATCGGGTTTGGTGCAACATCAACGGTAATTTCTTCATCTTCTTTAAACCAGGTAAATGTCGTCTCTTTTTTCACATTGGCCAGCTACAGTGTAAACATGAGGCAAGGAAAATGATTTGAGACTCTGGTGTCAATTCTAAACAGTTCTTAAAATTGCTGGGTTACATTTACCTTGCAGACAAGCATCACTGTGCAGTCATCAGTCACATGGAAAGACAGATACTCTGAGAAGTGAGGGCCTGAGAGAACCAGAATAACATAATAGATTACTAAATGAAAACTGACCACATAGCACAAACAATATTAATGAAATACAAGGGTATGAGTCTGTCATTTTTGTGGTATTTATGTTGCTTCACAAACCTTGTTTTCTGATGTGCTCTTTTCTTTGGAAGTCTGCTTCCTTCAGAGCAACTTTGAATGCTAAGATTAGAAAAATACAAAGAACATGTGCTCATGGAGGTTATATACTTCTGTACTTATCCCACAACTGCACTGTTTAGACACTGTTAAGCCCTTACCGTCTCCCACAAGAACCAGTGAGCTTTGGCTCTTGGCCTTGCCATCTTGGATCTGAACAGTGTAAGTGCCTTCATTGGCCCTGGTGAAGTGCTCAATAGTCATCTGGATGATTCCAGTAGCAGCATCATGGCTGATTTTGTAACCCTAAACACAAGGTAAAATCATTTTAAATATAGCTTTAGGGTCAAATATAGAGTTTAAACCGTGACTATAATTTAAAAATAAATAAATAAATAATGACAACAATTGCCTATTTTTTTAATGATAAAAAATGTAAATAAAGATAGTAAATCATATCTAGCTATTTTTTTTATTAGCTGTAAATATATAATTATTCGTAAAGAAAAAGAACAACAACAATAATCATAATAATAAATATATCTGCAAGCAGCAGTTACTAGGATTCAAGTGCTTTAGGCATTTAAGCACATATGTAAAAAAAAGACATTACAGATTATTTAGTAAGCCTGTAACCACCTATTTTTTGTGAATTCAGGTAATTTACCATAGAAATATGATCATTTTTAATGTTTATGACTGTTACAGTCCCAGCTGTGGTCTGATCTCTGTAATACTTTGCATAGAATCACTTATCGCAGTTTCGTTTTTAGTTTTCGTTTAGGCTTTATAGGCTTTTGGGTATATTTGGACAGGCCCCTTTTCTAAACGACCTTGTTATAGCTACCCAAAAAAGTAAATTTCAACATTTTTTTTGATAATTATTGACCTAGGTAGTCCACAGAATTGTACTGCAGTGTTTTTTTTTTCCAGACCTAGGACTAGTCCACAAAAGGTGTTTTTTTAACATCTTCTCAATCATTTGACAAACGGTTTGATTGACAGCAGTGGTTCAAGAGGTAAAGTTGTTCAGAATGAGGTCTATCATATGATATGAATATTGTGCGTATGTCTGAAAAAGCGTGCAATTTATAATAGTTTACGGCCTTGAAAAATGCGATTTCTCACAGACCTTGAGGGCCATGGGTCAAACAGGCTCATTACAAAGAGTTTTGTTTCGTTCGACCTCCGCTAACCTTGTCTAATATGTGCTTAAACTTCATTGGCCAATGGTGGCCATGTTTTTTTTTAGATATGGAAATATCTGCTTTGGACAAAGAACAAGCATGCCAATTTTGAAGTTGATGGGATAAATGGATTGAATCCGAAGCATGAGTTTTGTCTGGCATGAGCCAAAGATTCCAACGACATAAGACACTAGAGTCTGTGACTAACGGTTTAGGAGTTATGAGTGATTTCGTACTTTTGATTGCTGTAGTGCCCCTGTCAGGCCGACTGGGGTGAGCCTTGGTGATGTAGTAGATGGTGTGAGTACTACCATCCCTCCAAGTTTCAAGTCTCTACGATCTTACAGTTTGGTCTTGCCGATCAGTTTTGTGTGGAGATCACTGTTTCTTGGCTATTCTAACAATTATAATAGTTTCAGTGCTATGTGCTTGAACCCTTAAAAAATAAATGGTTTAAAGGTTTTTGGAAAACAGTGATTTTGGAGCAGTGAAGTGCTGGTCTGTACCTCAGAACTTGTGATGGCTTTATCATTCACAACGAATCTGTAGTTGACAGAGGAGGACAACTTCAGAGCCTGAACCCAGAAACGCACGTGACCCTTCTCCAGAATCTCATAGTTCAGCTCCGTTTTCAGTGGAACAACTGATAAAAAAAAGTATAAGTAATTAATTTAAACACCAAATCATTCTTACATGATCTGGAATCTTGTGAAATGGCAGCTAAAAACATTCATGAACAATCCACAGGCAACTCACTGGGATGTTTGATGTTGTAGCTCAGCTCAAGCATTTTTTTGAGCTCTGTAAAACAAAACAGGTATTGTAGTAATTGAACTTCCTTGTAAATAAATAAAGAAAAATATATTTAAACACAAACTCTAACCTTCTTCATTGACAGAGTAACTGGATGAAACTCCATCTGTATCGCTCACTGCGACAGAGTAGATGCCCAAATCCTCCTTTTCAGCGTTTACAAAAGTCAGCTTAGAGCTTGACAAAACATATGGCAGCTTGTTAATTTACACCACTTTGCTGTAGAAATTCAATATGTAATTATCTTGTAATAATTTATGCAACTTAGTCTCTTGACAATTTGTAAGTATTTTACCATTTGATTAACTGATTGCAATTTGTATAAATCTCATTTGTACATTTTTGTACAATCTGTTGACGCGTCCCGTACGAGTTATATGTAGGGGTGGACCTTAGTGGTGAAGTTTTACCCACAAATCATATGTTTTTATATGAGTCAGATTGCACAATACTTATAAATTCTCATGAGATTGAGTTATAAATGACAAAATCCACACAGATCAGACATACTGTCTTCCAGAGGATGTGATGGAGACCCTGTTTGATTCAGTGATTTCTTTGTAGGACTTGGACCATGTGAACTTAGAGGTCTCAGAAACTTCACAAGCTTCAAAGTTCAAGAAAATGTCTCCTGTCTCTTCATCCACACCACATACAATCTCCTTTGTACCTTTAAAAACAAAATAACACAAGATAATATCAAAATAACAGGATTTGTACAGATACTGTAAAATGAAATTCCAGGACCCACAAGGACTTACAAGCAATACTTTTTTATTTTCAAGCACTTCAAATAGAGATCAAAATTATCAAAAAACATCTTTCAAATTCTAAAAAAGAGAAATAAATAAATAAAAATATACTGATATAACAACATGGCAAAAGTTATGTTAAGGGATTTGTGCATACTTTCTTTCTTTATTTTTTCTTTGTTTTGTTTTTATGACTGTACTGCCTTAATAGTTTGATGTTTACTACTATTTAACAAAACAAAAATCAGTACTGATCGAATCAAATGATTTGTGATCCACACTCTGAAATTCCGATATAAATCAAATAATTCGCGAACCATCATTTTAGATCCGGACTTGGAATAATTTAATTCACTAAATGATTCGCAAACCCACTCCAAAGTTCTGATCTGAATCAAATGATTTGCGATCCGATCTCAAGAATGATTTGTGAACCATCATTTCAGATCAAGACTCCGAGGGCGGATGATTCGCGAACCCGCTCTGAAGTTCCTGTCTAAATCAGATGATTCACGAGCCGGCTCCGAAGTCCCAATCTGAATCAAATGATTCACAAACTAGCTCCGAAGTTCCGATCTGAATCAATGACTAGCGCACCTGCTCCGAAGTCTGATTTGTGATATGCGATTTGAATACCAGATCTGAATCAAATAATCTGCGAACCATCATTTCAGATCTAGACTTCGAGTGCGGATTGTGAATCATTTAATTCACGCAAATGACTCGCAAACCCACGCCGAAGTTCAGATTTGAATCAAAAGTTTTGGGGAACCCGCTCCGAAGTTCCGATCTGAATCAAAAGAGTTACAAACCCACTCTGAAGTTCCAATCTAAATCGGATGATTCACGAACTGGCTCCGAAGTCCCAATCTGAAGTTCCGATTTGAATCAATGACATGCAAACCCGCTCCGAAGTCTGATTCGCGATACGCAATTTGAAGTTCAGAAGTCCAGATCAGGACTCCGAGCATGGATTGCAAATCATTTACTTAGCGGATCCACTCTGAAGTCCTGATCAGAATCAAATGATTCGTAAACCAGCTTGGACCGATTTAAATCAATGACTCGTGAACCCGCTCTGAAGTCTGATTCGCGATACGCTATCTGAAGTCCCAATCTGGATCAAATGATTCGTGATCCACAATCCGACTGGAGTGTTCAATTTGCATAAAAAGACCCGTGCTGATTGAAAAAATTGACCACTTTTTTCATAGATATATTGTCTTTCAATAATTTTAGCACCATTTTAAAGTACCTCTTCAGGAAAATTGCTATTTTTAAGGGTTTTCCAAGCCCTAAATTTCAAAAAGTACATTAAGCACCTTGTATGAACCCTGAAATAAAATGTGACCCCATTTGCTTTAACTGTATGGAAACTGCTCGGACATCCTGCTAAACATTTTTTGTGTTCCAAGCAAGAATTTGGTATTGGAACAAAACCTATATGTTAAAGACTAGTTGTTGATGAGTGCTTACAGTTGCTAATAATATAGTATTGCAGTTACCTGGCAGCGCTTTTGCACACACAGGATCGGACACATCTGAGGCTTTTCCAACACCTTTAACATTCACAGCCCGCACTCTGAACACATACGACGCTCCAGTCTCTAGTCCAGCCACCTATAGATCAGTGTATAAACATATGAATAAACATTCACATATCGCATTGTCATCACTAACAAAATGAGGGGTTTTGTGTGATACCTTCAAATAACAACGCGCAATTGGCTCAGCATTAACAGCAACAAAATCTGATGAGCCCTTTTTAGCCATGTCCAAAAAGTAGCCAGTGATGGGAGCATCTCCGGCGTACACAGGAGCCTTCCACTGCACCAGGATGGAGGTATCACGTACCTCCCAGAAACTAATGTCATATGCTGGGCCTAATATCAAAGACAGTGTGGTTATTATTTTCCATCTTTAAATTATATGTCTTTTGATGAACCTGCTTTATACTGACAGTAAACAGAAAACTGACCTGGTTCAGCCATTGTCCAGGCCTCACAGGCAAAAGCTCTGCTAGGCTCAGATGGCAGGCCAACTCCAGCCAAGTTAGCAGCCTGAACCTTGAACTCATAGAAAACTCCAGCAGTCAGATTCTCCACCTGGATCCAGATGTTAAAAATACAAAACCAATCCGGGAAACACAACAAAGAGTAGTTTTTTATCCATTTTTAAAGACCATTTTTAATCCAAAGTTCATGAATGAATATTGAGAAATATATTTATGTAAAGCGTACCGTGAAGGTCCTGTGGGCAGCCGGATTGGGGCTAACCTCCTTCCAGTCCACTTTTCCAGCCTCGCGCTTGTCCAGGTAGTATGACGTGATCTTAGAGCCGCCCGTGTTTTTGGGGCGTTTCCAGGCCAGGGTCATGGAGGATCCATTACAGTTCAGCAAAGAGATGCCGTATGGGGCGGAGGGAGTAGCTGATCATATGGGATAGAGGGAAAAATGTTCAGTGAGATGGATACAAGTTTAGTCGATAACATACAGTATGAGCACTCCATTGTGTATCGAATAATAATCAGGTGCAAGTTTAAATCACTGACTGTGACATTAGATTCAGTGATACTGAGAGAGTGATTGGTTATAGATATCACACACAAATTCACAAACAGCCAAGACTTTTAATGTGCCTACCATAATTGTGCCTCACATTGCTGTGACTTTACTAAAGAGCTGATTTTATTAGGCTTGTGTGTAAACATCAGGAGTGGATGTGCTAAATCACTTTATAAATGTAAATATATCATATACATACCATACTCCACTGCCCCAACTGTATAAGACAGCATAAGTGTATAAATGGTAACAACTTCAAAACTTGTATGCGTCTATCAATTATGGTTTCTAAAATCAAAGTGCACAAAGTCTTTTTTCCATTTAAACCAGTTTGACACCTACACACAAACATATGTATTGGCTATATGTATGTGTACTATTTATCCTCTCTATTGTCGGATACATTTAGCTTAGACAGACAGCAACACAGCTGACATGTTCAAGGCTGAGAAAGGTAGTAAGGACAGCGTTGTGGTACTCTCGTGAACGTGTGTCGAAGACAGACACGGAAAAGAAGAATTCTTTTATTCTCGTAGCTTTATAAAATTAAAGATGATTTTAACAATGTCCTCACTACCTTTTTGGGCCTTGAATGTGTCAGTCACATTGCTGTCTATGCAGGGTCAGAAAGCTCTTGGATTTCATCAAAAATATCTTAAATTGTGCATATTAACAAAGGTCTTAAAGGTTTGGAATGACCTGAAAGTGAGTAATTAATTACAGAATTTTCATTTTTGAGTAAACTAACCCTTTAATATCCTACTTTAATATTCCAACACCTTTAATATTTTACTATTTATATATACATCTGTGTATTTTCGCAACTGAAAATTTTTGTTTTTGCATAACAATACATCCACACCAGTAGGTGTCAGTATAAACTACAAAACCACTGTTGTATACAGGCCAGTGAAACACAAAAAATGATTTAGTGTGCCTTTAAATCAACAATGAATCACCATTTTGGATAACTAATTGTCTAATCCTAGCTTCCCTTTCCTTTTATAACCTTTGTAGCACTGCTACAGAAGACACAAAGTTGAATACGTACAAAGAGCAGCATCAATGAAGAGAGGAGCAGATTCCTGTGATTCTTCACTCAAACCATAAGCATTCACGGCTTGCACACGAAACACGTAAGTATCTCCTGGGACCAAACCATGGACCACAAACCTGACAAATGTAAATCCAGATAGTCAAGCACAAAGTAAACCTACTTTCATGCACCAGTCAAAATTTCTCAAGCAATAATAAAACTAAATCTAGACATATCTGTGTGCATTTTACCTGGTGTGTTTGTAAGGCCTGTGGTTGCAAGGGAACCACTTCTTGGAGCCAACCAGAGAGGCATCCACATAGTAACCCATGAGGTTGGTGGCATGTTTTGGGGCCTCCCACTGCACAAAAGCAGATGTTTTGGTGTTTCTGGAAGCAATCACCTGTCCTGGGGCAGAGGGGACACCTGCACAAAGCAAAAACACAATTTTAATAAACATAGTGAAATATTTTCACAGGTTTGGGAGTGGAAATCTGCCGTGCTGAAAGTGAACATGTTATAGTGAATGGATGTGGGCTGAGGTGGGACTAAAATACAGTAAATGTGAGGCACACAACAACAAAGTGTCAAAGTTCTCGTGGAGGAAAACAGCATTTAAGATCATAGTAGTATCTGAGACGTTTAGCAATCTAAGTGATGTCCTATTTGCAAAGCACAAGGCTGTGGTAACACAAACGTACATACCAATGTTCGAAACAACACCTGTAAAATACAGCATGGGAGTTGTTATACAAAAAGCACTGGTAGGATTTTCTGCACTGGACATCTTATTTAACACAGTTTGACATCTGACAGTTAAACAACCACAACAGCAGGACTGTTAAGTTGCAGGTCGACAGTTAAGAGCCTTCTTACCATAAGGGTCCACCTTTTCGATGGGTGCTGTGGGCTCTGATGGCTCACTTGAGCCATACTTGTTGACAGTGATTACGCGGAAACGGTAAGATTTCTTGTCCTCCATATCGTAAACAGGGTAACGGGGAGATCGTAGCTGCACTGCAGTGTTGACTCTCTGCCAGATGTGACTGTCACCTACACACTAAGTCATGAAGAGTCACAGATGGCCATTATGAGGAGAGTTCCTCTTAAAAACCCAGGAATTATGGGGAAAACAACCTGCTAGCACTGTATTACATTAAAATATTACATTAAAAATGCACTTATATGACTAATATGGCTATTGTTAATACCAAGTACAGTTTAGTTTATAAATTTTAATGTATAAATTTCTCCTCATAATATTACAGTGGTGACAACTGACACTTAAATCTAACATTATGTTTACTCTTAAACGGAACCCCGGGTAGTAAGACTTGTATGGCTTAATATAACATAAATTATGTCTCTTATTGAAATATGTAGTAGAAAACCCATAAAAGATGTATGTTATTTATAAAAATTCACATTGATTTATACATATTTTTAACTATGGGGGGGCACCATTATTTTGATGACGTAAAATGGTTGCACTCTGTGCACTATTGGCACTACCTGTTGCTATTTTTACCGCAACTCAGAGTACACAACTCGGACAATATATTACTAATATGATGCCACATTGTGCTGCCTTTGATTGTAATTTTCAGTCAAAGGGCAACAAGAAAAGCAATGTAAGAGTGGTTTCACACCTCTAGATCAATTGCTTTGTTCCGAAAAAGGGATTCAAATTATTACAATGTTGCTTTTTTTCTTGGCGTGGTTCGCTTTCACACGGCAAAGTTTCTAAACGGACCAAATGTTTTAATACAAGTCACGACGAGTAAACTCTCATTGGTCAAAGTTCCACGCTTTATTTTGGAGGATTCCACTCAGCTGTCATCTGTCAGGATGGAGCAACAACAGTTTTGCAGACGTATTGTTGCATTTTTTGTAGCTGTTATATTAATTTATAATTTTGAGTAAGAGTCAAGGATTCATCAGGAAAACATTTTTAAAATGCTCCTACTAGCAAGAGAGCAATAAGACGGCAATAAGACAAGAAACGCTAGATGCCATCCTGGCAGGATGTAAACATGTCAATACTTGTCATGACGCCACAGCCACTAAAGGAGTTTTTCAGCGTTTTTTCGATTTTACTGAATATCCAGGGGCGTTTGGACTCCCTGTGGGGAAAATCAATAAAAATTTGGTATACTTACAGGCTTTTTCAGGAGCTGTGGTCTTCGTATCAGTATTTTATTTTACGAGTTGTGTTGCGGTAAAAATAGCAACAGGTAGTGCCAGTAGCTCACCGGGTGCAACCATTTGATGTCATCCAAATAATGATGGCCCCATAGTCCAAAATATGTACTAAATGATGTGTATTTTTTTTAAATAATATGAATCTTTCATGGGTATTCTACTACATATTTCAGTAAGAGACATACTTTATGTTATATTAAGCCATGCGAGTCTTAATACCCAGGGTTCCCTTTCAAATTTTTAGGATTAAAAATGTATATTATTTATTATTATTTATTTTTTTTTGCATTATATGAGATTACAGATAAAAATAAAAAAAAAGTGCACACACACCTTCTCAATGAGGTACCACACAGGTGCCCGTCCACGAGGGCTAGGTGGTGTCCAGCTCAGAACAATGTATGTTTTGTTTATTTCTGTAGCATGCACATTGGTGGGTGGATCTGGTATTGTTACATACACTAAAGAGGAATAAACCAGACATTTATTTATACAAAATAATACTTTTAGCATCATCTACTGTACATAGACACTCTTATTTGCAGTGTGTTAGTAACTTGAGACAACATGAATTTTTGGCAAAAAAGAGGACCCTTGACAGACAAAAAAAAAAAACTACTGTAGAAAAAGAACTTAAAGGCAGACACTATATTACAATCATTACTGTACCATTCCTCAGAATATTCTGAGAATATTCTGAGTATTGTAAGGGAAATAATTTTAGAAGAAAAGAAATATTAGCCAAAAATTCAGTTTGTCACATCCTGGTAAATTAAATTTTAGATTTTAGACCACACTGCAGGAAAAAACAACAACATTTTAATACTTTAAACTTTAATTGGATTAATTTAATTTAGGTGGATTTAATTAATTTAACAGACTATTTCACTCATTTATTTGGTGGTTAAATTAAATCTAAGGAACACACTTTTTAGGTTAAAAGCGGGGATGAAAATTATTGGTTAGCTGATTAGCTAGTTCACACTTCTCACCCTCATGTTGTTCCAATCCTGTAAGACCTTCGTTCAAATTGATGAAATCCGAGAGCTTTCTGACCCTACCTAAACAGCAACACAACTAACACGTAATAAGGTAGTATAAACATCGTTAAAATAGTCCATGTGACATCAGTGGTTCAACTGTAATGTTATGAAGCTACGAAAATTCTTTTTGTGTGTAAAGAAAACAAAAATAAGTTTATTCAACAATTTCTTCTCTTCTGTGTCAGTCTTTGATGTGTATTCATGAACAAAGTCGTTTTTGTTTTTTTTGTGCACAAAAAGTATTCTCATAGCTTCATAAAATTAAGATTAAACCACTGAGGTCACATGGACTAATTTAACAATATCCTTACTATCTTTCTGGGCCTTGAACGTGGTAGTTGTGTTGCTGTCTATGCAGGGTCAGAAAGCTCTCGGATTTTATCAAAAATTTATTTGTGTTCCGAAGATGAGCGAATGTCTTATGGGTTTGGAACGACATGAGGGTGAGCAATTAATGACAGAATTTTAATTTTTGGGTGAGCTAACCCTTTCCATTCATACAAACCGTTAACCTAAATCTTGATGTTGATGAGGAAGGTCTGTGGATGTGTCACGTTTTTTCTGTATTCATGATTACAATGCTCACATCCATAAATATTCTTCAATATAATGCATAAGGAAGAGTTCGAAATCAAGGTTTATGTTTAACCCTTGATGTTTTACTAGATGGAATTAATGAATGTATGAAAAATGGATTGTTAAATGTTAAGTTGTAAGGTATATGACAGAGACAGCATGCAGTTGGTTGGGTTGTAAGGATGGAGAGATGATATTAACAGCTCAGTGAAATCTGGAATCGAATGTACCTCCTTGTAGATCCTCCTGTCGAATCGCAATGTCATATTTCCCTTCGATTTTAATCACTGTTACAATACATAAACATAATACTTCATTTTCCCATCAGCTTGGGTGGTTCCATTTGAAACCACATATTAAACACAGCACTGTTTTTAAGATCATTAATGCAGATGCCTTTAAGCTTCTGTGTACAATATAAGAGTTTATTTATGTATATGTGCAACTTACTGTATGTATTTCAAATATGACACTAATAGCATATAATAAATTGCAAATGTGAAAAAAAAATACAGAAAGTAAAATGCACAAGGCACTTGGATCACACCTGTGAGAAAATACTCGTTGTTAAATTTAGAGCAAAACATAACTGAGCATCTAAGGCGGAAAAGCATAACCCTGCATCCCGCAGACTTACCGTGACTAAAGATTGAGGTGTCTGGAGCTTTTTTGGCTACTGATTATAATAGTTCTTTAAATCATGTGGGTTATACTGGTACTTTTTTTTAGCACAAGACACCTTTTTTGCCGATAGTTTTGTTTTTAGTCCTACCTTGCACATCACTCTCCACTTCACCAGGGATCACTCCAGAAGACATCCTAGAAGGCAGACTGATGCCATCTTTGTTCACAGCCCTCACTCTGAAGTGATAGGAAGCCCCCTCGGTCAGGCCGTGGACGGGCAGCTTACACACTTTCACAGGGGAGTCATTGCACTGGACCCAGTCCTTAGTTCCTGACTTACGTCTGCAAGATGTACATAAGATTATTTCAAATATTTCTTTTATGTGCATTAAATATTTATCTAAATAATAAAAATGCTAATAATTTTATTTATTTAAATAATGAATTAAATTAATATTGATTAATAATTTAAATATTACTCTTTCTTACTGAAATATTCTTTTTTCTTAAGAATTCTAATTGTGGTGCATAATTTTTATTTGTAGTGGATGTTCACCTGTCCACAAAGTATCCAGTGATGGGAGCCTCATGGGTGGTGTTTGGAGGTTTCCAGGAGACCAGGACGTAATCCGCGTTGACATCAGTCACTGTAACATCCATGGGGGCTCCAGGGGCCCCAGCCACTGTGGGAGTGGCATCTGTGAAACAAATACACACATATTCAAATATACAGTATATATTTAACACTTTAAAGTGCACTATCCAAACTTCAATTGTTATAATTCAAGAATGCTTTGGAATGAAGACCTAAGCTTGGACTCTTTTTTTTTATTGCAGAAGTGGAATCATTTTAAAATAAAGTATCAAAAAGTTATATAAGTTTAAATTTACTGTAAAGAAAATTCACTGTACCAATTTTTATATTTTATATAAAATAAACATTTTACTTAATATTTTTGAATTCAGAATTGCTATACAATTAAAGTCTTATGTCTAAATAAGTTATGTTCCAAATTTGAAGTTGATATAAAAAAACTGAGGTTCCTGTGAGATTTTATTTAGGGCATTATACCACAAACAGCCACTGGATGCCATCAAAACTCCACCAATTTTTTTGGATGCATTTTTGTCACAAATCTCTACATTTTCTTGTCACTATTACTTCTATCACAAAATAACCACCAAATATTGAATCCTGAGACTCAAATCTTTCAGACGATATATATTTTGTCAAGATTACAACTGTTTATAAAAGTTTTGATTCTAAAAGATGTAATATATTTTGTAATATGACACTTGACACCTCCCACTAACGATGCAATGTCCGATTTCAAAATGGTTTTCACAGGATGAATTTTGAGGTTTATGACGATTACTAAAATATGTGAAAAAAGGCAACGAAAAAAAGAGCCCAATGGTGGGCCAGTGACACTTTAAGGGACTTCAAGGGGTTAAGGGATGTATCAAAACAAAAAAAATTGCTTTTTCATTTACTGTATGTGTTACAAATGTAATATCTCCCCAGAACCCCTAAGGTTGTAAATGTAAGATGACAGGAAAAATTATATTTAATTTAGTGCTGTCAATCAATTAAAAAAATTAACTGAATAATCACTCGCATCATTCACAGAAATTTTGCATTCTCACAAGAAAGTTTGGGTTTCTTTTCAAAACTTGCGCTTTCTCTCGCAAAAGTTTTTCTAGTGACTGCAAATTTTTTTCATTTTTTCATTTTCATTTTCAAAGTTTTATATGGAAATACGAAAGCGTGACGCTTTTGTGTTCTCCCAAGAAATTTTGGGTTTACTCGCAAAACTTTTGTATTCTCTAGCAAAAGTTTTTTCATTGGAACGCAAAAGTTTTGCAAGCAAACACAAAGTTTCTCATAGAAGTGTAAACATCTCATCTCCCGTTTCATATTATTTTCATCCCCAGAACTTTTGTATTCACTCACTACACACTAGTTTCTCGATGGGCACTTTTTAATGTAATTATTCCTCCCATATCCACAATCATGTTCCCCCCTAGTTATCTTAGTGATGGTTAGATGGTTACTTTAATGACGCATTTATCACATGTTTTTTACCTTTAACAAACAGGTAAGCGCTGTGTTCTGCAGTTCCATCCTTGGTCCAAATGCGAAGCGTGTAAAGACCCTCATCATCCTTGTTCAGGTGAGGAAGAGTGAGCTTGGCGACTCCACCACCAATAGACATCTCAGCCCACCTGGATGGTATTAGCAAAGTATCTACATACACAAATACGAAGTGTTAGTATCAGTTTAACTTTTTCAATGCTTCTAAACTGAATGACAAATGCAGCATCTCACCGTCTCTGTACCACATGGCCTCGGGTGGCAGGTTTGGCAGATCAGGCACCACCACCATGTTGGCCACCAAGCTAACAGACTCTCCCTCGGTACCAAACGTCACTCCAAATGATGCTAGCATGGTTACCTCAAGCTTACTGGGATGAATGCCGCCAAGAGGAACTACAGGAAACACAATAGAAACACAAGACCTATGGGTCAGTTATGCACCATACCAATAAACCAAAGCACTTAAAACGCTTGTGTAAAATATGTTTAGCTAATGTTTCCATGTTCTATATGTGACTTTAAAATATTTTATAATAAGATGAAGAGAAAAAATAAGAAAAAAATCAAAATACTTTAAAATATTTTAATATTTTTTGAATTTCTATGATTTTTCAGGGTAATCATAAGGTAATAGTTCATTATTATTTATTTATAATTTATTTAATATTTAATTTTATAATAACTGTAAAAATTAAATTCTATTATTTTTCATAGTAATAATAATTTAAAACATAATATTTATAACATTTTATATATTTATTGATAGTTAATTTTTATCATTTATATATATATTTATATTTATTTATTAATTATTTATCAACCACACTTCATTTACCTAAATCCCCAAGAGGTAACTTAACCCTGTTAAATGGTAAAACCTATTGTTTTTCATATTTATTACAATTCATATTAACTTTCACATAACAAATGTAAACTGTTCTGTTCGTAATTGTCAAGATTCAGTAACTATGAATCCATGTTTGTTTATTGACAACGCTAGGAGGTGTTTACCACACTGCCTTCTGTTTACAAGCACAAATGAACCCTTGGAAAAATGTGACATTGTTTCCATGTCTTATCAAGGGTGTTTGCCTGAGAAGAACAGATATATATGGCTCATGATCTCAAGTAAGGTCCTTCAGACCTGGGCGTCAGCCAAATGCAAGCTCCATCTCACCTAATCCTGGCAGATGGGATAGCTCTCCTCCCCCTAGTGGCCCTGCACGGAAAGACAAGCAAGGTAGATTACTAGAAGACCAAAAGAGAAAGAGAAAAGATGTGAGGTGCAAATAAGACTCACTCCTGACACAGACAGTAGCCTTGGAAGTGGCCTTTCCATGCGAATTGGTTGCCACAGCACTGTACACTCCAGAATCAGTAACAGCACATCTGCAATCAAACAAAACAATTTCACAACGTGAATAAACAGACTGATGAGTGTTCTAACCAGAAATATAAAGAATTATCTTCAGTGCCTTTCAAATTTATATATATATATATATATATATATATATCACACGGGCAGCAAGAGCAATATGAGGTAAGTTCTGATTTTGTTGATGTTATACAGCAGTTCAGTAAATAAGAAGTTGATATTGTGTTATATTTTAAACACTATATTATGTGTTTTTGCTCAATTTTGCAGAGAACATAGTACCTTTGAAGCAATAGCAGAACTGTTGCACATCTCCGAGCAATACAGCCATGTTTTGTTTCTGAATGAATCCGCGTTTTGAATGAATCGTGTGAACCAATGATTCAAAGGCCCATTTATAAAGAGAGCCATTTACTTCATTCCTGAATGAATCAGCTGTTTAAACGAATCAAATCGAATCGAATCAAATGAGTGAATGACTCATAAAGACATTTACCGCCACCTGCTGGCAGATTTGGTTTCTTAGAGTATCATTTTATTATAAAAATACATAATAATAATAATAAATAATAACATTAAAGGGATAGTTTTGTGGAACATAAAAGAAGGTACAGTATTTTAAAGACTATTGGTAACAAAGCTGCTTTGGATACCATGGCTTTCATTATATGAACAAAAAATACTGAGATGTTTATCAAATTATCTTCTTTTATGTTCCATAGTTTACATTAGGCCATTGCAGCCTAAATTTTATGTGTAATAAATTTTATGTTGAATCAAATAAAATACTTCTATGAAACCAAAAAAAAAACCTGTGATATTTTGAAGAATGTTAGTAACCAAACCGTTTTGGTTACCATTGACTTCCACTGTATGGATGAAAAATAAACTATTTTGGAACAACAGTAAACAGTTTTAATCAGAAATTTCTTTTTTGGGTGAACTATCCCTTTAAAGAATAAGCAACTGAATCAGCAATGTCATGAACACAGACACCCACAATTAGCATTAGAGATTAAGCTTTAAATTATTCAACAAAATTAGGGTGATGCATGTAATTTCTGTGCCTCTTTCAATTTTCTCAACAAAATTGCAAAATAATGACTGCATTCAAAAAGGTTTTGGTTGAGGCACTGTTGCTATGCTGGGAAAGTTGAAATGTTCAAAGAAACAATCATCTTTTAAAGAGAACCCCTATTAAAATCATCAAAGGTATTAAGACCTGTGTGGCTTAATCTAAAGTAAATCATGTCTATTACTAAAATATGTGGTAGAAAACCCATAAAAGAATTGCATTATTTAAAATATCCACATCATTTTATACTTCTTAATACCCTTTATAAGTCTTAATACCCGGGGATCCCTTTAAAAACACTACAGAGTCACAGTATTTTGGCTATGTTATCTTACAATTGTCTGTGCACATTAAACTGTAAAAAAAGAAAGTATGAACAAATTACACACTTCAGCTTTAAAGATTAGACTAAATGTTTCATTGTCTACTGGTGGTCATATGGCTAGTTAATAGGATGGAAACATGCTTTCTATGTTCCTCTCAAGAACCATTTGGTACGAATGGAGAGACTTTGCATCCAGAACATGATCTCACAGGACAGCAGTGTTTTGGTCTCAGACATGCTGTGCTGTCCTTGAAGGAGTGAGAATAGAGCACCGAAATGTGACCTTCAGTCCCTGAGGACTATTTTAGAGCCACTCCTTTTCCTTTGCTATGCATAAGACATGTCTGTTCTAATCAATAAACCAGTTTTCTAATGCATTTGCATTGTTTAATTTCTCTCTGAAAGTAGTGAATTCATTCTGAGAATGAATGAATGTACATACAGTGGGCACTGCGATGGCCTGTATCTCCGAGAGGTGCTACTGTAATGGCGGCTGTGAGTCTTCATGGGCGTCAGGCATACCAATATCAAATGACGCATAGCTAAGTTGAGCGGAACCAACAGCTGAGACTTCTTCAAGATGAACCTCACTGGGACTAAATTGGAAAGTGTCGCTCTCACAAGAACTTCATTCACTTTCGGAGGCCATTACAAATGGAAAATGAGGAGTTGCACTTTTGCAAACAGTGAAAGGGAATGGAGGCTGCTGAGCTTTAGAATTAGATAAAAAGCACCATAAAGTAGCCTGGTTTGTAAGCTACATTAATCCGTATGATAGCTTTGTGAGGGTAAAGAATGAAATTTTAATATTTAGTCACTGAAAATGTGGCCTTGAAAAATTTCTTTCACAGCTGTGGTCACCATTCGCACTCTAAAATATATCCTGTTAAGTTTATGGCAAAAATGTAATTTATGGTACAAAAAACCATCCCATGTAATAATGCAAATAATGCAATACAAACTTAACTCGAAACATCCTAATGTACATTACTAATCCAAATTATGTAAATAAAATATAAACATACACTTCCAGTCAAAAGTTTTGAACAGTAAGATTTTTAATGTTTTTTAAAGAATTCTCTTCTGCTCACCAAGTATTTATTTGACCCAAAATACAGCAAAAGCAGTAATATTGTAAACTATTTTTACTATTTCAAATAACTGCTTTCTATTTTAATATATTTTTAAATGTAATTTCGTCCTGTAATGCAAAGCTAAATTTTCAACACCATCTTCAGTGTCACATGATCCTTCAGAAATAATTCTAATATGCTAATTTGCTGTTTAAGGATAATTATTATTATTATCAATATTTAAAACAGTTGAGTAAATCTTTTTTGCAGAATTCTTTGATGAATACAAAGACCCAAACATCAGCATTTTTCTGAACTAAAAAGCTTTTGTAACAGTATACACTAAACTATTCAAAAGCTTTGAGTCAGTATAATATATTTTTTAAAGAAATGATAGAAATTAATAATTTTATTTAGCAAGGATGCTTTAAATTGATGATTAAGACATTTATAATGTTACAAAAGACCTCTATTTCAGATCAGTTCTGTCCTTCTGAACTTTCTATTCATCAAACAAACCTGAGAAAATTCTACTCAACTGTTTTCATAATAATAATAATAATAATAATAATAATGTTTTTGAGGAGCAAATCAGAATATTCGTAGAATGATTTCCGAAGGATCATGTGACTGCTGTAATGATTCTAAAAATTCAGCTTTGAAATAACAGAAATACATAACATTTCAAAAGATATTCATTTTTGCTGTATATATTTGCTGTATTTTGTATCAAATAAATGCAGGCTTGGTGAAGAGACTTTTGAGACATTCAAAATCTTACTGTTCAAAAACTTTTGACTGGTAGTGTGTGTGATGTGTCACATACAGGGACTTCTGGAAATGTACTTTTACTGTTATAAATTGCCATAAATTATAGTTTTACTTGCAAAGTATTTTACAGTAAACTTACATATATTACAAATATGCATATGAAATTTCATGTAATACACATTTCACCATACATGTAGGGCAACTTACAGTTAACCGATTAAGAGTTTTTTCTGTAAAAATTAAGCTTTCATATGGAGAAGTGCAGCTTGGACATTCTTCTCAATATCTAGTTTTGTGTTCTATGGAAGAAAGAAAATCAAATGGGTTTTGAAAGACATGGGGGTGAGTAAATACTGAAACTAAGTTCTCGTATTGGCAATTCATTAAATGTGTAACAAAGAGAGGCTTGTGTTGTTTTTTAGTTGTTAGCACCTATAGGTTTAAAATGGAACAAGGAAACGAGTCCTAACTGTAACCTGACCATGTGTGAGATCATACCTGCTAATAATCAGACTGTGAACACCATACTTGTTCTCAATTTTGTACTTTCCAGGAGCACTCAAGGGTTCAATGGGAACATTATTCCTATACCTGCCAAAACAAGGAAATAGAGTTCAGTAATATTTAATTTGAACCAAATTAGTGAGAGAAGAAAACCCAGCAGAGGCAGAAAACACTGCTTTTGTGTTGAGAATATTCAAATAACATTCCAGTTTATGCTGATGAAGTTTAAGTCAAGCCATCAAATCATTACCAAAAGCAGATTATATGAAGGTTTTGGAATATAAAACTGAATCCAAACCATTTGACAATAGGGTTGGGTTGGCCGGACACAGTGCAGAACAGCTTGACGGGAGTCTTTTCCCACACAGTGTGAGATCTCAGACTGACCAGGAAGTCCGGTGCTTTGGGAAACTCAACAGGATAATCCTTCCTCAAAGGCATCATTCCCTTCACCTGTTAAAATACAGGAAGGACCGAGTCAAATGTTCTGCTTTTTTGACTTTCACTGTATGGAAAAAATAGTAAATGATGACAGAATGATAATTTTTGGGTCAACTGTTGCTTTAAAGATGTTTTTGATGATGTTCACCTCTCTAGTGATCTCAATATTTTCCACTTGCTCTTTCGTGGCCACTTTCATCCTGTGCAGCTCCTGCTGCAGCTGAACCAAATCTCTTCCAAAGTGAGCCGCCATTCTCTGATACTCCTGCATGCCTTCAGGAGCCCTGCGCACACAAAAATTAAAACTTACATTTCAAAATGCACAGGTTTAGTAATGACAGTACAGTGACACCTATCATCTGTAAATATGGAAGCGGGCTTCAGGTTTTCTCTTACACTGTCTTTAAATAGCCTTCAGAACTGTAATAGATGCAGAAGCCAATAAAATCTCACCTCTCCCTGAAGGCTGGCACTGTGTAGGCTTGTTCCGCCATAGCCTCAGTGGCCTGGACCTGCTCCTTCTTCACTACCCGAGAGCTGGATTTTCTGCCATACACATCACATCAGAATTTGAGTCATGTGACAACAGGTGTGAGAAGTTTGTTACACTTTCACTGTTGTGTGAAAGTCAGAATTTTGCCTACTTAAAGATGAATTGCATTTATTATTGTAGTATGACCATTTGTACATTTTATGGGTCTGGCTTTCGGAACCTGAAGTCTCACCCATAGGCTTACTTAAACGTTGAAGAAAACGGTGGATATTGCGGATTTACTATACAGTTGTGTTATTGCTTAAAATTATAACTGATGATAGCTAAGTGCCTAAACCAATTTAAAACCAACAAAACAAGACCATCCTGATCAGGAATCCATATTTGGCTGGCAAAAGCTAAGAAAGTAATTCAACCCGTCCTGTTTCTTTTTTTTTTTTTTTTCAGCATTATTCCTAACATATTTTATTATGTCTTTCACATTAATTCTGTTTCAATTGCTCCATTGTACAAATTATTTAAATTAAATTAAATTAAATTCAGGGTCACAGATAGTTTAGTAGTAATTAAATAACTACCACTTAAATATACGTAAAGCAAGTACAGTTTGATGATTTTTAAAAGGTACACTTCGTAATAATGTCAAATTGCAAGTTTAACTTTAAAGTACATTTTAAATCATTGTTTTAATCTTTTGTTGTGCTTTTAAAGCACACTTATAGTGCTAGATTTTTTAATATTACATTTAATGTTGTAAAAGTGTAAAGTGTAAATGTTAATTTAAATGTAATGAACTGCAACATCATAATTATTACAAACATGTACTGTAATTAGAAATATATCTGAATACATGACATACAAATTTTCAGCATACAAATGAAATTAAATTAAAGTATATTTTTAGTTTGCAAAAAATTACTTTAACTCTGAAATTACATATAAAGATGCCTTACTTAGGTGGGTCAAAAATGTATATAAATCAGTTTAAAACTATATTTTCAAATTCATACAAATAATATTAAGTGAAGTATCAGGAAACATTAAATTTCAGTTTGCGCTTACAGTAAGTATATTATTTTTTAAGTATAATTTTTTTAATGCATAAATGTAGAGATAAATGAACAGATGCTAAGAGGAAATGCTAAACAAATGCAGCATGTTTCAGTCAACAGCGCCAGCAAAGCTTTAAAAAAACCTGAAAATACAATGACTAACGGCTTTGATCATGTCTTCAACACAAAACAAATCATGATCCCATTATTTTGTTTAAAAATATGATTAAATGATCATTACTATACTGCCAAGTACCATATACCAGATTCTCCTGTTGATTGCAAAATTTCCAACACTGGTTTTTGAGGGCCAAGTTGATTAAAGCAACAGAATCAGTTCTGTAATGTAAAGTTTGGTAAAAGCTGATTTCTTCATGCTTGTTAACCTGAACGCATAAGCCCCCACATTGAAGCAACTATGAATTTCCCATTACTCTTCTCCCAAAATGTCACAAACCACTTTCTTTCTTGACACCGCGAAAGCTTGAGGGCCATGCTTCATATCATATTTTTCTACTGTATGCGAAGCAATATTTTTTCTTTTCCCACTACTGATGTTTGACATAATGATGTTGAGTCTGTTTACAACACACACTTGCTTTGCTTATACATCTTTAAGCCTGACTCTCAAATCAATTCTCTTGACCTTCGGGTCTCTTATGAAGCAACAAGAGAGCGGCATTAGCGTAAGCGATCCCTGCTGTGCATTTAGGGACTGATCTTCCGGCCTGCTGAAGCCTCTTAGCCAAACTCGCGCCAAGGCTATCCATATGCCAGGCCAATCAAATTCAATTCAACCACATCCCATACCTTGAGTGTTGGACAACATGTTTTGAGCTTTGATGTTGCGTTTGCTCCTGCCGATAAAGTGTAACGCCCTTCGCAGGCATGTCGGGAACACTCTGAAAAAGACCTTTTGACCACACCAATACTCTTAAATGGTTCATACTGGACAAAATATACAATTAAGAATCTTAAATATGAATATATTTAAGATTCACATCCTCATAGGCACCGGTTGGCGTTAAATTACCATTGGCTAGAAACACGTGCCTTTCATTTTTTTTTTTGGTTCAGGTCTAAGTAAATAATAACTTAAAACATTTTGAGATTCTTACTCAATAATTAGTTAAAATCCAACAAATAATTTTGGCCTATACTGTCTATTGTTGCTATTGTTGGTAATGCATATTGGTTGATCACGGTTAGCATGATGTAATACTCAGATAAGTATAATATGTTTTGATAATTCAAATGATTCTGACCTACATAGTAAAATAAATCACCTTATAAACATCCGTACATTCCTAGATAAAGACCAAAACTGAATATTGTCTGTCCAAAATTAACCAGTATAATTACTGCATATCAAACACTGTATATATTTCCAGAGTAAAGTTTTACTTTAGCTACTGGTTATTGTAAGCTAGCACCAAAACCACCTCTCCTCACATTCCAGTCCATCAGCAGCTCCATGAGCTCAAGTGCATTGCATTACAGGCAGAAAGTGAAAAGCTGACCTCAGAATAACTGGCACAAGTTATGGACACAAACATCTCAGAGCTACAAAAATTCAAGTGGGAGCAAAAGAATCTAAGAAAAAATCTTAGATTTGACCTTTGACCTGCACATAATGTGACAGGCTCCTATGACGTGCTATGAGGTGGAAACAAACAAACCAACAAACTAAATAATTTGTGCAATTCAGCATTCAGCAACTCTGAAAAGTACTTAAAAGTACATCAAAACCTATTAGAAATCATTTTTTTGGAAGTAAAACATATTAAGATTTGGAAGAATCAAAAGGAAACATTTTTTAATGAAGCTACCTAAAGTCCAGAATCACTTCAGCTCTAGGCACCAGAGCTTTTCAGTGTTCAATAATATCTCATGGCAAAATTCAATTGAAAACGATCATGTGAAAAATACCCAATATGATCATTTTGGAACTGTACCTGTCCCAATACATATCTGTTAACAGATTAATAAAATAAAGCTGCACTTACCCCAAGAGAAAAGAAGAGCTTTGAGTGTTGGAAGAGCAGCCTGAGAGCAGTTGGAAAGCTCCTGCTGATGGAACAAAAATAATGCGCTCACTTAGGGAATGCCTTCACTCAGCCACCCCATGTAAGGATAGTCTTAAGACTATATATAGCATTTACCTCAATTTTCAGACCATTTTACCGACTGAAAGAGGACAAGACAACAGTTTTAGTTTAATGGGGGCAAATGTTCATTTATTTGTTTTTTATTCAGTTTATGACTCTTGAGACATACAGATAGAATAAAATAGGATTTTACCTGGAAGCACAACCTCTGAGGGATCGGCACTGGGAAGTTGTAGCCTTGAATAAGTTCTTAAACTTTAGAGAGAAGCACTTTTTCTACAACGATGGAAATTTGGGCTTAAGTTCGGTTCTTTTTTTTAATTTAATTTAATTTTGAAAGATGCTTCACTTTTTATAAACATTTTAAAAGGCCTTGGGTTGATGTCAAGACAAGTGTTTTTAATCATTTTTAAAAATTTTCTTTCAAGTAGAAGCAACTGCCAAAAGGATGCTGAAGTCGGCGTCCTAGGAGCCCTTTTTAGGGTTTTGATCTACTCTCCCTCCCCTGACCTACAGTTGCCAGCATCTATTTTTAACAGGAGATAAAACAGAGAGAGAGAGACTGTAATTGACACCCTGCAGTTACAGTACTGCTGTATAAGTCATTAACTAATCAATACTGTGTGTCAAACCAAGCCCTGTCGAGGTAGAGCAAGAACTAGGAAAATCAGGGGCAAAAATAAAGGTGAAAATACATTTCATGAATAAATGAATTTCATAAATTAATCTAAATAAATAAAACATAAATGTGATAATTATTGTATAAAAATGTATTTAATAAATTACTAAAATAATAAAATATAATTTGCACATTATTGGCTGCAGCACTAGGCAACCTGCATATGCATTTTTTTATAATGTTTTTTTTTTTTTTTTGTCGTTTTCTTGTCTTGCCGTAAACAAGAATTATGTTGGTATGGAAAACATGAATTTTAATACATCAACACCACGTAAAATATGCATATTTATATAACGCACATTATATGCATATTTCAAACGTTAAAGGGGTCATCGGATGCTCATTTTCCACAAGTTGATATGATTCTTTAGGGTCTTAATGAAAAGTCTATAATATACTTTGGTTAAAAATTCTTAATGTTAGTGTAAAACAACACCCTCTTTACCTTGTCAAAATGAGCTCTGCAAAAATCATCCTGTTCTGGTCGAGGTTGCTTTAAATGTTAATGAGTTCTGCGCGCTCCGCCCCTTTCTTCTCTCTGTGGAGTGACAAGCCTGTTTACTTTAGCCGCATTTAGCCACGTTATTAGGAAAGGTGATCGCAAATATTAATTAAAAAACCCTTATACTCACTTCTGCTGTAAGTGAAGCTGGATCATGAATGATTCGCGCAAACATAAACGGATTATGTAGATCGGGAGGCGCATTTCTATTCACAAACAAACATAATCCACTGCATTTTCAGCGGCTCAGATGTCGGGAGTAAATGACGACCACTATGTTCATTATTACATCCAGGAACACAACACCTCCATCGCTCAGTCAGAGATATTCTTGTCTGACTGTTACAGCTTATTTAAGGCGGGTCTGAGGTAGGACGCTCATGTCAATCAACTATCGTGGAAGCGGCCTCTGGCATCTGAGAATGGCTTGATCTGAAAAAGGGGATATTATTTTTACAGATTAATTAAAACCACTGCATAGATTTTTATCATTATAGGGTAGATTTGTACATACACTCCCAACACACATTAAAGTTCAAACAACATGTAAAAGTGAACTTTGCATCCAATGACCCCTTTAAATACGTGCTGTTTGCCCGTATTTAACGTGCTGATTTTTCACAGCAAACACCATGTATTTAACGTGTTAAATATGCACATTTTACCTGTTGACCTGTTAAAATTCACATGTTTTTAAACCATTTGACCTTACATAAGTCAGACTACATGTTCATCACTTGTCGTATTTAACGACGAATTTCATGCTTTGTTTGCTGTCTTTCATGTCTGCTGTCTTTGATAAGATAACCTACCATGAACGTAAACCAACAATGGCTATCAAACAACGTGTTTTGCTCTGTCTTGTCGTCAGAAAAGCCCAAAAAGAAAGAAAACCTCACAGTGGACACAAATCTGGATTGCATGAAGAGGACAGTATGGACTGTCAAAGAGAACTGAGGTAAAATAGTGTTTATTTAACCTTTTTTCACTCTGTTGCAGTTGTCCCTCCAGGAAACAGTTTGGACGATTTGGTCAGTTACCCGGATGCGCGCCAAACTGGCGATCGTATATATATCTATAGTGCATTCAAGTCATGTGACATGTCGGATAGATTGCATTTACGAGTTGAACGCACATGAACGACACCACAAAGTCGTTATTACCAGTGGGAAACTTGAAATTTCCTTTAAGCCCCAAGTTGAAAAAACGTGTGGGATGCAAGGGATGGCAGCCAAAAGACAATAGATATGCATTGTCTGTACTAACGGTAAATTTGTTGAAATAAAATGATTATTTTTTGTAATGTACAATAAAACTATATAAGTTACATATACAAAATATTATATTACTGTATAATTACCATAGAATATATAATGATGCATTTACATCACCTTCATAAATTGAATAAAAACAGGATGCACATTTTTATTCATCATTTTGTAGATGCAGAGTTTAACAAATTGTTAAATTTTATGTAGTAAAGGTAAATCGCCATCTTCTTCCAACCAAAGTGACTTGAACGCACCTTAAGTCCTAATGACGACTTGTCAAATTGTAAGTAAGAACATCCCAGGAGGACTTGAATGCAGCATATGTTAGCAATACTGTATACAACAGCATGGATTGCATGGCTAATGTACTACTAAACAAATGGTTCTGCTAATTTATGCTGTCTAAACCATGGAAAAAACATGTGGAAGCTGCTAAATCATATAGAGAAAGACTTAGTAAGCATGAAAGGGTGCAATATTTTGGCAAACTAAAGTTAATAGGTGGTAAAGATACGTACAAGCAGTATTAATTAAGATTTTAGCCTAATTTTTCACCTACCTGAAAGAAAAGCACAAACATGAATGGTGTCAAGATTCTTGCACTGGAAATCCTGGTTTAATTTGCCAACCATAAATGCCTTTTGTTCTTCAGTTTTTTGCACACTTCTCTTTGATTTGTTATAACGTTTGTCAGTCTATAGTACTCCAAATGTTTTTCCCGGTCCGACAGATTAGTACAGCCCAAAACATGACAATAATTAACCATTAGCAATAATCAGCAAAATATGTAAGTTTCATTCGCTTCAGTGGCATTGTTTACATTCAGTGCCGCCAATATGGCCGATTGATGATGCGTTGTGAAAACACTTTATTGTTGCCATAGCTTCACGAACATGCATCTGTATCCAGTGTAGACAACATAGCGGCAGTGATTGTAATTTATATTTGCTTTTGACAAATATAACGCATTCAAGTGATCAGCCGTTGATGAGAAGATGACTATTTGTCGATGTCTTGCTTTGGAGGCAGTGTTTATGCTAATGTTTATGTCTAGGTGATGTCACCTTGCACCTCAGGTCCAAATAAGCCAGTTATGGAGCTTGATTAAATAAATGCTTTGTGTATAATGATGTTTAAATTATCGCAAAATATCAAGGCATATTTGATTTCTCATGTTATGACCCCTTTAAATAATACATTTTGCCAGCCTGGGTATGTACTAATCCAGCATCAACACACTAATGAATACTGCACCTAAGCAACTAAAACTAAAAAGCAATTTAACACTATGACCGAAAAACATGTCTATTGATGTTTATTAACAAACACAGGGACATATAATATTAGAAGACATAAATTGTTTTATTGAGCATCTGCTGTGGTCAAAACAGAGGAAAGCTGATATGTAATCAAATCAAAGACAAGGATAACAAAAGATTATGAAAAAAAATATATATTATTTTTTTTTTCTTTCAAAAGCAGCGTTGTCTTTAGTGAAAATTTTTGGGTTTACAATATGTTACCTTAAAATCCCAAAGCATCTTTGGTGTAGTTAAAAACCCCCAAAAACAATCAAAAGCAACAAGAAAAAAAAAGACATATTTACAAAGCATGTACTAAATCCTTAACTAAAATTGTGAAATTTGTGCTTGAAGCTAGATTCAAACAGCTCATTAAAGTGCATCAGATCTCAGTAGTTTGAGCGAATTAAGCATAAGAGTGCATAGATATTGTCTCTGACTGTGTCAATTCTCATTTTATTATTAACATCTTATACAGCACTGTTTACTGTGTTACCATAAGCTGTTATACAGCACTTGGATATTACTGTAATGAAGGCAAACAATGCCATAATGCCAGGAGAAGTATGTGATACATCAACACAGGAAAATAAAACACTGGAAAAAACACAATTTCGGCAAGTTCGAAAGGAATGTTCTATTTACCGCTGACTAATATCTATGAAAATTTCAAAGAGTGGCATTCAGAAAAAAAAAAAAAAAAAGAAGCACAAAAATAAATTATTTTAAATGAAATAATACAGTTTCGGGATGCTTCACGTTTTGTTAAAATCACATCTTTAAAAGGTAAAGAAGAAAAAGTGTCAAAAACATACATTCTTAAAACTTTCCCAGCTCCATGCGCAAGTTAATATTCAGTGCTGCTCAAGAGGAGTGAAAAACCCTGATCTGATAACTTAATATCAAGAAAAGCCAAAGTAACACAGTCAAATTTTTATAGTACGATAAGTACCTGCAGTCCTCCCATGAAAATATACACAAGCATTTCAGACATCTTAATTTAAAAATTAAAACCCTTCAAATAATATCACTCCTGTTTTATTTTACACAAACGGTTGAGATGTCTGAGGTGAAAAGTAATAAATAATCTTAGTTTGAACCACTGAAGCAGGTGTTTCTGGTTTCTGTTGATGTCACAGAGGAGTGCTTGGAGTAAAAGGCACATTATTGCTACCGTGTCATTTGACATTATTCAGCTGAGCTGTTATTCTTCCTCATTGATCATACTCGCACTGTCCGCATCATCAAAGTTGCGCTGGTAGCGTACTGTCGAATGGAAGCGATGCTTGTTTTTATGGTAGATGATAAAGGGGATAGCCGCGAAGATGCAGATGAGTAGAATGACGAAGAAGACCAAGGCCACCGGGCTACCTGGATCTGCACATGCAATATCCAACATGTCATAACACATTTGCAAAATAATTCTTATTTGTAAAGCATATTAATAGTAATATTACACACATGTACACACACACATGTAATATAACATTTTCTATAAATATTTTTAACACTGCTGAACTGGAAAAATGAATCTCCTGCATTTTATATATATATATATATATATATATATATATTATTGTATTTTATATTTTTACAATTTTTTTTATTTTTTTACCATATTTTATATTATTACCAATGTATGTTATGAGACATTTTCAAGTAGGGCTGGGCGATATGGGCCAAAAAAATGATCACATTATTTTTTTTCGTATCAGTTGATATCGATAATTATCACGATAAATGTCAAATTTTTATTTCTTTCAAGTTTAAAGTCAGATTTTTGCTCCAAAGTGAAAGTTGTAGAAACCAGACCATTAATTTTCCTTAACAAAATAAATGTCTAAATAGAAAAATTAATTTCTGCATGTTCTAATGAGTTATATTGTTTCAAATCAAGAAACAGGTTTTGGTTGTCTGGTAATGATAATGATAATAATAATAATACGCGCTCGCGACCCGCTCTGTTTTTCCAGGTGCATCCGCGCCACATCGAGATAATGTTTCCACTGGCACGTAGCGAGTGGAGCAAAGTGAGCGTTCTCCATTCATTCCTATGGAAGTCGAGCATAAACGCTCACGAGGTGCATTATGGGATTGAAAGCGGCATGGAGAAAGCTTTGAGAGTGGCTGAGAGCATCAAAAAGGATGGGCAAACTCTATGCAAATCACGAGCGAAAAACGCCAGGCAACAACCGCTGTGAAAAGTAGGTTTTGACGTATATTTCCGAATGTTTGCGGAACTGGTGGATTACTGAGCTGAAATCACATATCATGCAAAAGTAAATGCACTTTGCATGCTTTCATTATATGCTAGTGTTTAGTTTGCGAATCACCGTTAAAATAAGATGAAGAAATGCAAACAGGGTGTAAACAGAGGCGTACTCTGTCCTAAATTTCACACGCCCCAAAGCAGTAGGGTTGTAGTGTTGCCGGTGGCACTGAGCATGGATTTGACACATAAAAATTATATCGAACATTTATCTAACTCTTTATATCGTTTTATCGAGGAAAATTATATTGCGATAATTATCGCCCAGCCCTATTTTCAAGGTGAGAAATGTTGAGGACTCACAGGCAGGTGCTTTACAGACGATTCGGCTGCGGCTGTTCGAGCAGCTTGTGTGGGTCCAGGTGCCGTTGCTAGACACCATGACTGCGCAGATCTGCGACACCTGCGGTGATAATTGTGGCCCTATTTCTGCATTCCATCTAGAGAAGTCCAGTTCGCTGCCATCATGCCAACTCGTGGGCTTACCTTGTGTAGAGATTTACAAAGATTAACAGAACTGAAATAAGTCTACGAAGTCCCTTGCCATTTGTAAACATTTCTATTTTTACTCTGTGTCATTTAAAGATCTAAGTTGCCATGCATTACTCAACTATTCAACTTTTCACATAGTGTGATTGAATCATCATTTTACCTTTGGCATCAACGTGGAGCGCCAGCCACACTCGGCTTGTGATGGAAGGGTTCTTATTCATGTAGTCCGAGACAAAATCATTCTCCTCTTTACTCTTGATGGTTAAAAGCTTGGAGGATGAATCTGCCAGTCACATGGGAGAAATACAGTTGTTAGACACTTTTAGGTTGTTTTTACATGGTTTATACAGTCTTGGATTTGAGAAACTGGTCCTGGAAGTGTTTAAAATGGAAATACATTACGTAAATTGCCACTTTCCATCTGATGCTTATTGGACAGAAAATGACTTTTAGGAGCAAGAATATTTTGTGCTAGTATTTGAGTTTTTTTCAAGTTGGTCTATTATCATGGTAATGTTGGCAAATTTCAAATGTGCCCCTAAATGGCATGTTTTGGTTGGCTGCATGTGTATTGTTGTACGTATCTAACTGGCAAATTGGACGTGATACAAGGTGAAACTTGTTAAAGGGATAGTTCCCCCCAAAATTTTAATTACCCCATGATTTAATCACCCTCAAGCCATCTTAGGTGTATATGACTTTCTTCTTTCAGATAAATGCAATTTGAGTTATATTGAGAAATGTCCTGACTCTTCCAATCTTTATAATGGCTGTGAATAGGTGTTGAGATTTTGAAGTCCAATAAAGTGCATCCATCCATCATAAAAAGTACTCCACATGACTCCAGGGGGTTAATGAAGGCCTTCTGAAGCAAATCGATTCTTTTGCGTAAGAAAAATATCCATATTCGCTTCAGAAGGCCTTTATTAATCCTCCAGACCCATGTGAAGTACTTTTTATGATGGATGGATGCACTTTATTGGCCTTCAAAATCTCAACAGCCATTCACTGCTAATATAAAGCTTGAAAGAGCCAGGACATTTTTTTATTTAACTCTGAATGTATTCGTCTGAAAGAAGAAAGTCATATACACTTAGAATGGCTTGGGGGTAAGTAAATCATGGGGTAATTTTCATTTTTGGGTGAAATGTTCCTTTAAAAGACAGCAATACAGGACATGTACACTCACCCAGATTCTGACATACGTTCTTGGCGTTGTCCATGGTAAAAACAGAGTAGTTGTGCATGTTGAATGCATAACAGTGATCTTTAAAAAGGATCCATGAAAAGTGACCATCGTCCTTGGGACAACTGCTGCTGGACTGAGAAGAGAGTTGTGCACTAGTTTCTGGGGAAAAAAAGTAAATGGAGAACCAGTCTGAGTCTGAGCTTTTCAGAACAACAGTTGTGTTTGTGTTGTGTCATTGTCTTACTCTCATTGATGTGGTTGTAACAGATGGCCCCTTCTTGGGATGCATGACAGTTGACGGCCGTCCAGTTACCGCTGGAGTCCACAAACAAACACTTTTCCTCAGTATCACGGCCGTCCTTGACAAATCCATCTGGTGTGAATTTTAACGCACTCCCATCTGACCACTCAAACGGCCATCCGCTTACCTAGAGAAACATCCGGACAAATTACATGACTATGACGACATCAAAAGTTTGAGTTTATAGCTATTAGGTGCAGTCATTTATTTCTATTATGGCACAAAACTGTGTACATCTTGTTTGGAGAGGCCGATCCACAGTGAAAAGCCGTCTCTTTTGGCGATCAGTGCCATGTTGTCGTTAGTGGTTTTGTCAGGAATGCTTGCAAGATGGCCTCCGTTGCGGCCACACTCTTGCATTGCCTGATACCAGTCCATTCTCTTGGCCACACGACGGTAACTTATGCCATCCGGAGTATTAACGTCAACCACACCCTTCATGAATTCGTCTTTGGGATCTGTAAGACATTTATGTAAGTTATAAAATTTACTTTTTTTTTTTTAAACTCAAAAGTCTTTGGCTAATATTTGTATAGGCGTAAGGAATGCACACTACCAGTTTTTAATGAAATTAATACTTTTATTCAGCATTAAAAAGCATTAAATTGATAAAAAGTAAATAAAAACATTATAATTATTTACATTACATTATAATATATATATATATTTACCAGTTTTTATTTTTCATTATTTATTTATTTGTTTGTTTTTTTCCAGGAGTGTGCCAAATACATTTTGTAAATTAATACATTATATACATTATTTACGTTGTATTTCAAGTAGGGCTGGCAAACTGTTAATCGTGATTAATCACATACAAAATAAAAGTCAGAGTTTGCTTAATATATGTGTGTGTACTGTGTGTAATTATTATGTATATAAAAAATACAAGCACATTCATGTATATATTTAAGAGAAATATGTTATGTACAAAATATTTTTATTTATATATAATACAAATTCTATAAAAATTATAATAAATACATATACTTGTAAATATTTCTTAAACATATACATGAATGTGCTTGTATTTATATATACACATAATAATTACACACAGCACACACACATATATTAGGCAAACTCAAACTTTTATTTTGTATGCGATTAATCGTTTGCCAGCCCTAATTTTAATTTATTTGAGGTCATAAAAACCACATGCATACTAATGATAAAAAATAGAAAATAAGTTTTAGATGGATTACAGCATGTCACACTTCTTTCATGTCATTTCAATTACTCATTTTGCACTTTATGGCAAACTAAAAATATTTTTGTAAAAATATATTTATACCTAAGGAAAACAAACTGAAACTGGGTGATGGTTTACCATTTTCAATCTTGCACATCACAATACTCCGCTGTTTGATGGTTTTGAAATAACGTGGATTTGTTATTATTTCCCACTCTCCGTTTATGTTGAGGCCAACCATGAAGGGCTCTGTGACGTTTGGTCTTTGACCATACTTCCAGTTGGAGAACTGCACATTGCTGCCATCTAGCCACTTCAGTTGCTCATCTAAACCAAACAAATCATACAGAGCAAAAATGAACAGCTTGTTGATACTTTCTTACTCATATAAAGGCTGAAATACACTACATGACTTTTGCCAAAAATTCACTCCCAGTTTAAGTCTTAAGAATCTGACGCTAGTTATTAAAAGTAAGAGGCAATCTGCAGATTTTGGTTAGTCAGAGTTTACCGATTTCACAGAAAATCGTGTAGTGATTTGCACAGATTCATATTTTCAGATTTTAAAAGTCATGTTAGCTTTAATCTGTAAACATCCAAATTAATAAACATTGTCATTTGGTGTAAAATTGTGAATGTTTAATCTGATAATTGGCAGTTTAAAAAAAACACAGCTCACAAGATTGAACTTTGGGAAGTGATCATCTTACCTGTCTTGTTTTTGCTCATTCCCAGCCACACAAACATCACCAAGTTTTTGAATGGCTGCAACTGCTTTTTGATGAACTCATTCTCCGCCTCATCACGGATAGTCAGGATTTCTCCAAACCCGGCTAAAACACAGACAAGATTACTATAAACGGCCATGTGCACACTGTAGCTAAATTCAGTTGTCAATTTACCTTTTAATGCTTAATCTTATTCTGTACACATAGTGTAAATTACTGACTTACAGAAAATACAGGTAGTGATTAAGGGAACCCCAGATATTAATAATATTTGTATGGCTTAATATAAAATAAGTTATGTCTTTTACTGAAATGTGTGAAAACCATTAAAAATTTACGTTATTTAAAAAATCCACATGAGTTTATACACATTTTCAACTATAGGGGGCGATATTATTTGGATGATGTGAACATGCAACACAACTCGGGAAATAAAATACTGATACAATGCAACATTGTGTGGCTTTTGGCTGTCGAAAGACAACAAGAGAAGCGATGTAAATCTTCACTGCTTTTCTAGCGATAAGAAGAGGAGAAAATAATGGGAAGATGCCTGTGGACAAATAAAACTTCCTGATGACCCACATCTTTGTACTCAGGACTTTAGCCCTGATGCCTTTGAGGCTTTTAGTAGAACACAGCTACTGAAAGAGCTTACAAACGGCAGAGACAAGAAATGCTAGATGCCATCCTGGCAGAATGTAAACATGCCGACGCTTATCGTGACGCCACAGCCACTGAATGAGTTTTTCAGCGTGGATTTTAGGGGCGTTCAGACTCCTTGTGGGGAGAAAAAAAAAAACAAAAAAATTCAAATCGATGGTACGGCATTTGGTTTACGCCTACACTTATATCCGTTGCCACCTGTAAGCTCTTTCAGAAGTTGTGGTCATCGTAACAGTATTTTACTTTCTGAGTTGCACTGCGGTAAAAATAGCAGCAATTTCACTTCATCAAAATAATGGCACTCCCCACAGTCCAAAATCTGTACAAAACAATTTGGATTAATTAAATAACATAAATCCTTCAGTAAATAATGTAAATATTTCAGTAAGAGACATAATTTACATTATATGAAGACACAAGTCTTAATACCTGGGGATACCTTTAAATCCAAACGTGTAATCTTGGAAATAAGCTACACTTGCCTACTTTTATCTCTATAAAACAAACTGCTTATAAGCTGAGGCCAAACAACAAGCCTAAAGATGCTTAATGAGCATCACTTATAATAAGTGGAAATGACAAGGAGAAGTTCACTTCCAGAACAAAAATTTACAGATAATGTACTCCCCTCCTTGTCATCCAAGATGTTCGTGTCTTTCTTTCTTCAGACGTAAAAGAAAGTATGTTTCTTGAGGAAAACATTTCAGGATTCCTGTCAATATAGTGGACTTCTGTGGTGCCCCCGAGTTTGAATGTCCAAAATGCATTTTAAATGCGGCTTCAAAGGGCTCTAAACGATCCCAGCCAAGGAAGAAGGGTCTAACAAAAAGATTGGTTCTTTTTTTTTTTAAAAACACTCACGTTGTCTATTCTCTAAGATGTGTATGCGAACTCTGTGTAATCCGGGTCAATAAAGTTAGGCAGGTCAAAAAACTCCCTTCTCATTTTCTAATTGTAATTTTTTTTGGAAAATAACCAATCGTTACGCTAGATAAGACCCTTCTTCCTCAGCTGGGATCATTTAGACCCCTTTGAAGCTGCACTGAAACTGTATTTTAGAAGTTCAAACTCGCGGGCAGAAGTCCACTATATGGAGAAAAATTCTGTAAAGAAACATTTTTTTTTACGATTGACAAAAAGAAAGACACAAACATCTTGGATGACAAGGGGGGTGAGTAAATTATATGTAAATTTTTGTTCTGGAAGTGGACTTCTAGTTTAAAAAGTGCACTCTGCAACACATAAGATTTCAAAATATTGCTATAGATATAATCATCACAGTTTCAAGAGTGAGTTCTGTTCTGTTCTGTACACACAAAAAACGATCATTTTTGGGGATTCACTTCCTGAAACTCTACAGTGTGGCCATTGTGAAATTCAGATATGAAGATAATGCTAATTAGAAATCATTAAACATAGGCTTTTATGTAACATCGACCATGGAATGGAAACTCAGCAGAAAAAGAAACATGAAACTTGTTGTGCAGAAAAATGTGTCCAGTATTTTAAAGGTACCAGATATGATCCATCCATACCAAGAGACTTGCAGATCTGCTGCTCATTGATTTCACTGTTGCCCCACCTGGAGGCCCCCAGCAGTAACGTGTAGCAGTTCTTCCTAAAGGGGATCCAGTTCTGTCCATTGCTTTTGTGAGGACATTTAACCGAATCTACTTCAGGCGTAACGGTCTTCTCTATTAGGAAAAAAACGCATTTTTAAGCAAAACATATGTAACTAAATAATGAAAAGCACAGGTAGCAGTTAGCACTTATGAATCCTCACTGTGTGGGATGTGGCAGATCGCTCCTGAAAGCTCTTCCTCACACTCGGTTGCTTTCCAGAAACCGTCAGTGTCCAGATACACACAGGCTCCTTTGGTGCCTTCAGAGGTCCAGCGGCTGAATTCAGTGTGGCTGTGGTCTATCCAGTGGTAGTGCTCCCCTTCCTTAATTAAAGTAATAATAATAGTAATAATAATCAGGAATGGTGATGACACTGAAGTGAGAACATTTGTTTTATTTTTTTATTTATTTTTTTTAAATCCCAAACAAATTACATTCATTTTTTATACAGTGGTATGCGAAAATTTGGGAAACCCTTGCAGAATCTGTAAAAATGTGAATGACTTTAACAAAATAAGAGAGATCATACAAAATGCATGTTATTTTTTATTTAGTACTGTCCTGAGTAAGATATTTTACATAAAAGATGTTTACATATAGTCCATATATATATATATATATATGGCCCAGGAAAATACAGTTTGGGGACAAAAAGTCTGTGTATATACACTCCCCTCAAAAGTTTGGAAACACCCCTTGCAAACTGTGGTTTTGGACGATATCATCATAAATTCTTATCATTTTTTGGTGCAAATACATTAAAGTCCCTTGACATTATCATTGAAGACTAGCATAATAATAATTTTCATTTTGATTACATAATAACGGCAATATATACATGTCAAAGTCAGACATGCCCCTTTGCCAGCTGTGATGCCTGGTTACTGATTTAAACTTGGCCCAGGTTTTTTAAAGATTTTTGGGTCAGCACACCTTAATAGCTTAAACAACTGATTGCCAATTAAGTTTAAAATACAATGAATTTAGGCCCAGATTATGCAGGGCTGTAATAGCTGCTAATGGTGGATATTTTGATGAATCGAAAATGTATGTTTTTTCTATGTATAAACAGCTTATGTAATAAAATATGTTTTTGTAGTTTGTGTTGTCCCTTATCAGAGCAAAATTATCACAAATGAAAAAGGATTCATGCCAATATTGTCCAAAACCCCACTTTTCTAGGGCGTTTCCAAACTTTTGGAGGGCAATGTACATATATATATTTTCACAACCTGAAAAACACAGGTGTTTTTCTCCCCCAAACTGTATTTTCCTGGGCCAGGAAATAGTAAAGAGCTTGTTGTTTTTTAAAATAGCTGTACATTTTAAATGTGGAGTGGTATAATGGTTGCTGAAAATTCACATAATCACATTATGTGATTTTAAATGGTACTGTATGTCGGTGACTTAGAAAGCATGGAGCATGTGATCTTTACTCACGTCTTCACTGATGAGTCCAATCCAGAGTGGTTGATTTCTCCGAGAAACTTCAACTGTGAGCATTGCTTGGACATATGCATCAGGTACGCTGGTTAACTCCATATTGTAGCTTTGGCACAACTCAAGAGCCTCCATCCATGTTAAATTGTTTTGCTGTACCACCTTGAATGTATGATTGTGAACCGTGAAATTATCATTAGGTTCAGGGCTCTCTGGTTTATCTGGGGAAAATTGTCAGTTGGGTGTTAATCAACACAACACTATTTCATATAACATACAGATGATTGAGACGCTTGCTGGTGGCTCGTACCTGCATAATGCTGGCAGATGCTGATATTCTGACGGTCAGAGCAGGAGGTGTAGTCCCAGGTGCCAATCATGTCAGAATGATCATCAGTGTACATGTAGGCACAGAGCTCCAAGGACTCCTGTTCATACATCTGCCGTGCAGAAAAAAGAGAAACCCTCAAATTAAGTGTATCATGAATACTCTATGGCCAGAAAATGTTGAAAAGCTTATGAAACTAAAAGTAAAGCCACCTGAACACAAGATACAGCATATGGGAGATGAAAAACTGTGCAAGAAGGAAAAAAAGTTTCCCGCAATTTTTTATCATCAAGAAAATAAGGAGATGTTTTGAGGAATGTTCATGATGTTCTTTTCCATATAATGAAAATGAGGGCAGAGGCTGTTAAGCTACAAAGATGCACTTGTATTTTTGTTTTTAACTTAATTTATGATTTCGGAAGATCATTATGAGTAGGATTAATCTATATTATAATGCTGTTTTCAAACGTCTGGTGTTGGTAAGTTTTTTAAATATTTTTGAAATAAGAATAAGCATTTATCTGATTAAAAAATACGAATATTGTGAAATATCATTACAATTTCAAATAACTGTTTTATATCGTAATGTATTTTAAAATGTAATTTATTTCTGTGACCAAAACTGAATTTTCAACAGCCATTACTTCAGTCTTTAGTGTCTGCTTGTGCTGCTTAAAATGTAAAAATGCTTAATATTTTTATGAAAACTGATTTTTTTAGGGATTCTTTGATGCACATAAAGTTCAAAGGAACAGCACTTATTTATTAAATAAATTAAAAAAAGGAAATTTAAAGAAATAATTCACTGATTTTGCAGACTCTTTACCAGCAAATAAATAAATAAAGTTACAACTGGTTAACTGATTAAAAAATAAAATAATGAAAGAAAAAATAAGAAAGAAAAGAAACAATTCACTGATTCGCTCAGTCTTATTTATAGCAATGCAAATTATTAATTTTTCTATAATAATACAACAAAAAATAATAATATTTGAATAATATTACTCTATAGTGCAGTAATAATATGAAATAATAAAACAATATAATCATTTAGGAAATTAATACAGTTTATAATACATTAATTGGTGTTACTGAGTCACAACGCTTTTAATTGTTTTATACACATTTATTTTATATATATTTCTTTTAAATTTATTTTAATTAGGGATTCAAGCGCAAATCTTTTGTAACATCATAAACGTCTTTACTGTCACATTTGATTGATTTGATCAATGCGTGAATAAAAGTATTCATTTCTGAGGCTTAATAATGGCAGAGTTTTCATTTTTGGGTAAACTAGTTATTGCTAACGCGTGAGGAACAAAACATTCTTTGTATAATCTATAGCATGACACAAATGCTGCTGAAAATCCAGTGCTTTGGACTGGATCTTCAGATCTTTGTGGTCAATGATAAAACTTCCAAGACTTTCAAAGCAGATGGACACTTGCATTGATGAATATGGGTCGTAACTGGCCATGCAGGAGAGGATTGAAGTTCAGATATGCAACTGGCGTGTTGTCCACCCACTGAGTGTCATGAAGCTTGATCTTTAGGCCGATCCAGACTCCCTTAGGTTGTCCGTGTAACTGCGGTAACAGTGTAGTGACGAAATCTAAATGGAGGAAAGATGCACAGGACAGACTGAGAGAGAGATTCAACTGACATTGCTAAGCGTACTAAGCATGAATAAATGTGTTTTATTATATAATATGCTCTCTATGGATTTTAATAGTATATTAATTAAACACACCCTGTTCAACCTGGTCAGATATGGTGAGCATCGTGCCATGCAGTCTTTGGCAGAACTCACTGGCTTCTTTGAAGCTTTGGAAATAAGACTCGGATAAAATCCAGTAGCACTGCAAGATATGCATACAATGATGTCAGTAACAAAAAACATGTGTTCAAAGTTCAAGGGATGTGACTGGCTGTGTGCGCATGTCAGACCTTGTCTCTGAAGTGATATGAATTTCCCCCACACGGGGAGCCGACCGGATGCGGTTCTAGGGTTCCTTTCTCTGCAGAAGTGACGTTCAGGGTCTCGCACACAAACGGCTGTTTTTCATTACAGTTGCCACTAAAACCTACAGAGAAAAAAAAAAAGATTAAAGAGGATCAGATGAGACGCTGTCAACTCAGTTGTCAATGTCAGTTCAGAGGGCTACTTTTTCCAAATAAAGTCATTGGTTTTGTTTTCTTTGCAGCCAAAAAATATTCTCATTATAACTATAATTACGTTTGACCCACTGATGTCACATGAACCCACAATGTCCTTACTACCTTTCTGGGCCTCGAACATGTCAGTTGCGTTGCTGTCTATGCAGGGTCAGAAGGCTGTCGGATTTCATCAAAAATATCTTAAAGGGGTCCTATAATGCTTTTTCACTTTTTGAATTGTAGTCAGTGTGTAGTGTGTATGTTTGGGCACAAAAAAAGATCTACAAATCTCAAAGTCCACTCCAAAGGGAGATATTTAGTTTTTAAAAAATCCTTTTTCAAGAACTACAATGAACGGCTCAATGAACAATGAATGGTTGGGGGGTGGGTGGGGACGAGGTGGGGGACTAGCCGGTTCTGGGGCGCCTTAACGTAAAGCACTGAACACAAGCACTGACTTGAGTGGCCACGATCAGCTCCGGTGGCTGTGTCGGGGTGTAACACACGGCAGACGTGTGCGGTGTATGGTAAGAGATTTATTTATCATACAGTGTAAATAGCTTCACATACAACGTGAGTGTTTTTTTAAAAATGTATAAACTTGTACTAGACTAGGCTAGGCTAATCAGTGATGATGTTCTTTGATAATGTTAATTAGGGATGGGACAATACATCGAGCAGCTATTTTCTGTAGCTGCTTTTTGAATAACTAAGGAAATATAAGCATTATAGTTAGTAACTTACAATGTTGTTATTCAATTGTTGTCATGTACAAATTAAGTCATATTAAAAACATTAACTGTTTTTAGCCTTTTATTGGAGCTGGTTTCGGGCAATGAAACTAAGTATTACGTAATTTAATAAATTAGCACAATAATATCATGTATTGTGATCTCACAGGCCGTCGATAGGACCCAACACTACTGTAGCGTCAACTATACCTTAATATATCCTTAACTTAGCATACAGAAGTTGCTGCTTTGGCAAAGGGGGTGGCAGTACTGAAACAGTAAGCTGTTACTGAAACAGTAAACTAACCAATCACATTTCACATTTCATTTTTCAGAAGGCGGGCCTTCATAAAACCCGGAACTAATCGAGCCATTTGTGCTAAGCTGGGGAGAAAGGTATTGTAATAATGTAAATTATGTGAAAAATAATGCGTTTTTCGAACCACCATGCATGAGAGCATGTTCTAATACACCACAAAACAAAATCAAGACTTTGAGGGGGATAATAGGACCCCTTTAATTTGTGTTCTGAAGATGAACGCAGGTCTTAAGGATTTGGAACGACATGAGGGTGAGTAATTAATGACAGAAATTTCATTTCTGGGTGAACTCTCCCTTTAATGTTTTTATTTATACTGTCACTTTGTTCAGCTAGTGGAAAAACATGGTTGCTCCCTGCTCATGAAGTGAGTCATAGGTCTTTCGACATTACTAGGAAATTAATCAGAATCAGTGATGAAACTTCATCAAATGAAAAACAAGCTGCTCCAGAACAAACTGAAAGATGTTGGAATTACTTTAGGAATCACAATGGGACTTTCATACCGGGTAAAAATGAGAGAGGAGTGATAGAGGGGCACCTGCCCAGAAACATTGAAGAATAGCGGCGCATGGGGCTGAGCCTGCAAAAACACACACACACACACACACACACACATACCAATAAATAAAATACAGATCAATAAAAGAGAGGTTCATGCCTTTAACTGTGCTTCTTGATGAGGTATGAAAAAGCAGAACTTACATGAAGGGAACATGAGGACTAGGGTAACGAAGGTCTGCCCACCACTGTACAGTCTCCGGCCCTGAATGCTACATTTAATTAAAAATAGAATAATTACTGGCTGAATAATCATATACTCACTCATATTAAAGGGGTAATTCACCCAAAAATGAAAATGATGTCATTACTCACTCTCATGTTGTTGCAAACCCTTAAGACTTTCGTTTATCTTCAGAACACAAATTAAGATATTTTTAATGAAATACGAGCACTTTCTGACCCTGCATAGACAGCAACGCAACTAACGGGTTCAAGGCCCAGAAAGGTAGCACAGGTAGTAAGGAGACTGTTGAAGAAATTGCTGAATAAAGTCATACAAGGTCAAAAAGTGCTCAGATTTTATCAGAAATATCAATATAATTTGTGTTCTAAAGATGAAGAAAGGTCCTACTGGTTTGGAACAATTTGAGGGTGAGTAATTAAAGGAGAAGTTCACTTCCAGAACAACAATTCACAAATAATTTACTCACCCCCTTGTCATCCAAGATGTTCATGTCTTTCTGTCTTCAGGTGTGAAGAAATGATGGTTTTTGAGAAAAGCATTTCAGGATTTTCCTTCATATAATGGACTTCAATGGTGCCCCCGATTTTGAACTTCCAAAATGTAGTTTAAATGCAACTTTAAAGGGCTCTAAATGATCCCAGCCGAGGAAGAAGGGTCTTATCTAGCGAAATGATCTGTCATTTTTTCCGGAAAATAAAAATTTGTATACATTTTAAACACAAAAGCTTGTGTAGCACAGGCTCTGGGATGCACGTTCACGTACTATTGAATAACACTGAAAGGTCACGCGGAACGTAGGCGGAACCACGGACCCAGTGTTTGCAAAGTGAACGCGCAAAAACTAAGAAAGTGCAAGTAAGTCTAAAGTTGTAGGAGAAAACAACATGTATTTTTTCGACATACTCTACCTTTTTGAGATGGCGCACACAGACGATGAACTTGTGGTGATTTGAAGACGTGATTCATAGTAGTGATGGGAAGTTCGGATTATTTTGTGACTCGGACCTTTGAGTCTCGTTCAGCAAAATGAACAAATCTTTTTCAAGTCATTTCGTTCATTTTAGCAAAATCAGCGTGGCGTGACAGCCCCATAAGACGAACGAATGACTCGGAAAACCCACAGACTCGAAACAGGTGAACTAATTCCAGTACAGAAGCTAATAGGATGTTGCGCATGCGCGACTGAACGAATCACTCCCTGAGATGACTCGTTCTTCGAGTCACATTAAAGATTTGTTTAAAATGAACGAATCGTTCAAGAACGATCCATGGACGTGCATCCCAGACCCTGTGCTACACGAGCTTTTGTGCTTAAAAAGTATACACTTTTTTTTTTTTTCAAAAACAATGACCGATCGTTTTGCTAGATCGTTTAGAGCCCTTTGAAGCTGCATTTAAACTACATTTTGGAAGTTCAAAATCGGGGGCACAATTGAAGTCCATTATATGAAGAAAAATCCTAAAACGTTTTCCTCAAAAACCATAATTTCTTTACGACTGAAAGACATTAACATCTTGGATGACAAGGGGGTGAGTAAATTATTTGTGACTTGTTCTGGAAGTGGACTTCCTTTATTATCATCCATTTATGAGCATGGGTGTTGTTTCTTACAGTACTGCCAGCAGAACATTAAAAAAGAAACAAGCAATTGATTTTACAATTTTTGATACACCAAGTATATAAAAACTGTTAAAAAAAAAAAAAAAAAATATGCGTTTTGGTTTCAATCTACCAATAATAATGCACACAGGCTATTGTTTTTATAGATACAAACACAAGCAACAGGTAAAATGGCATGCTCAGTTTTGTATTTAAGATAAACAAATTATTTTTGAGATATTATTCTAAAGCTATTTATTTAATATATACAATTTTGCTGTACATCTATATATCTGATTTAATAGCACTCAGTTCAAAAGGAGGGAAAGTTTTATTCGTACAGTATTTACTGCTGTTCAAAATGGGAGTTTGGGGCCAGTAAGTTATAAAAAATAAAAATTAATACTATTATTTAGCAAGGATGCTTTAAATTGATAAACAATCTGTTTTCAACAGTTCAGCCTTGACATTACAGCAATTAAATTTTAAAAAATATTTTAAAACAGTTCTTTTAACAGTTCTTTCACAATAGTACTATTTTTGCAGTTTTTTAACCAAATTAACACAGCCTTGATGAGCTACTTATTTCAAAAACATTAAAAATCTTACCGATGCTAAATTTTTGAACAGTAGTTTGTTTATTGGATGGCAGTGTATTACTTTTGTAAAACTGTTAAAATTGAATTCATTAATTTTTAAATACCTTTAATTATGTTTTAAATAATAACAAACGAAAATAAATAAAAAGAAAAATACAAGAAAATTCATAATAGTTTTGAGAGAAACATTCTGTGCTCTGTCTGTGCTTTTTTATGCATTTACTTGTCAGTATGTGTAGGCCTCATTTTAAGACGTCACCAACATTCTGTTTTGACAGTCTTTAATTTAAAAAGCCAGACCTCCCCAAACCCACTGTAATTCAGGGTTTATAAAAACATCTGCCCCCTCTGGTACCTCTAAAAGTTGTTCCTGTAGGCGGCGCATGGCATTAAGGGTGTCGGGTGAGGCGAGTTTGCTGCTGTTGCTGCTGCAGTACAAGTTGGCCTCCTCAAAGGACAACTTTGGCTCTGTTACAAACCAGAACTCCTGGCCGTCTATAAACACTGATGTGTTATGGTGCCCATCTGTTAGCAGTGAAACACAAAACATATCAGTGATTTCACAAAAAAGTACATAATCTATGACATATTTGGGCATTTGATTTGAAATCTATGCTCTACCTGGGTTGTACCATTCTGGTGTTTTTGGTATTTGACCTAGAGGATGACACAAAGACCATGAAATCAGCATATGTTTTTGATTAAAAACGTATTAGCTAGGCTCACATGGCTTCAAACCTGTATGCTCTTAACATACTTGTAGCTCTTTTACAGTACAAGCAATACTGTAGAAGAAGAATACACTTTTAAAACTCATAAGACTGCTTAAAACACATTTCCACTAATTTGTTGTTCGCCAAGTAAATATAGAATCTATATACATAAGTATTAAAAACTGTGAAAACTTTGCCAATAATATTTGGTGTTGTTTACCTCGTGGTATCTGACACACCCATTCCAGTTTGGCGTCGCAGTGAAAGGTGCTGGGATAAAAAGACCGTGGAGCAGTATTATAAAACAGGAGGTAGAGAAACGGCTTACTGGGTCCTTTCAAGGTCTGATGATACAACACACAGACAAAAAAAAAAATAGCAATAAATTATTACAAGCTGTAAAAATTCAAGCGCAATTTGGTTTCTACTGTGTAACATCTACTATTCTATAATGAATGTTTTTTTTGTTCTTATTATTGTCTGTTTGATATGGAAGCCTTTTTGAATAAAAAAAAAATAAAGAAAAGGTAATTGTGAGTTTTAATCTCACAACTTTTTTCCCCTCGCAATTGCGAGTTTACATCTCGTAGTGCCGACTTTTTTTTCAGAACTGCATTATATGAACTAATAATTGTTAGTTATAAAATCAGCAGTGTGTGATATAAAAAAAAAGTCACAATTCTGAGAAATAAAGTCATAAATAAATTACTTCTTTAAAGTAATCCTTTGTCTTTGGAGTGTTACAAGCTGTTTGTGCATATATAAGATCTTTAAATTTGCAAAGCTTAAAGTCTCAAACCCAAAGAGATATTTATTATGAAAGTTAAAAGAAGAAGTCTACTTCCAAAACAAAGATTCACATATAATGTACTCACCCCCTTGACATCCAAGATGTTCATGTCTTTCTTTTTTCAGTCGTGAAGAAATTATGTTTTTTGAGGAAAACATTTCAGGATTTTCCTTCATATAATGGACTGCTATGCTATGGTTTGAACTTCCAAAATGCAGTTTAAATGCAGCTTCAAACGATCCCAAATGCGGTTGTAAACAATCCCAGCCTAGAAAGAAGGGTCTTATCTAGTGAAACGATTAGTTATTTTCATTAAAAAAATATAATTTAAATACTTTTTAATGTCAAGCGCTCGTCTTATCTTGCTCTCCCTAAGGTCTGTGTATTCTGGCTAAAGACAGTTACGGTATGTCGAAAAACTCCAACCCTCAACAAAAAAGGTAAAACAGCGACATAGGACAATTTTGAAGTTGAGGAAGAACATGAGATGAGACATGAGTTTTTCGACATACCCTAACTGTCATGAACTGGAAAAAAACAGTCCAGGCATAGTAAGACAAGACGAGCGTTTGACATTAACAGGTATAAATTGTATTGGGATCGTTTGAAGCTGCATTTAAACTGCATTTTGGAAGTTCAAAATCGGGGCACCATATCAGTCCATTATATGGAGAAAAATACTGAAATGTTTCCCTCAAAAAACATAATTTCTTTACGACTGAAGAAAGAAAGACATGAACATCTTGGATGTCAAGGGGGTGAGTACATTTTATGTGAATCTTTGTTTTGGAAGTGGACTTCTCCTTTAAGACTTAGCCTCACCTTCCCAAAACGGCTCATTCAAACACGCCCCCACATGTCTACATCACGGTGTGGGTAGATTTGCATTACACCGTCCATATATATACACATGCACAGAAAGAACACATAACTATTATTCTCACTGTATTATTGTTGCAGCTGCCGCCATGCTGTGGAGACACTGTGTGTTTCATTGCGAAAGTGAAAGTACTTTATTTAGCCTTCCAAATGAGGACACATATGTGGTTAAGTTAGTCAGATTCTGACTCACAACCTGTAAGTACCTTTTCATATTTAAATAATTTGCTACTGACTATTCAAACGTGAGTTTTGAGCACTGTAGAGTAGTGCTTGTGGTTTGTTGTTTCCACTATCACAAATACAGACACTGTGCTATGTTTATGCGGTGCAACGCAATGCTTAAAAAGATAGTACTGAGTCATTATAATTAGTAGTTATGTCCCCACTGCATGCAACAAATGCCTCATTTATAATGGGTTTTATTGTTTTTGTCTCCTCGCACCACGACACGGCATCACAACATTGTAAGGGGCGTAACGTCCATTACACGCTTGAGGTATTCGACCAATCACAGCACACCGGATAGCAATCAGAGAATACCTTGCTTTTAGAACTATAAGCTTATTTAATAAGAGGAGCAATAATGTACATTATGTGGAAAATATTGTGTTTTTTGAACTTTAAACCACATAAACACATCGCATTACACCAAATACACAAACTAATGTTCTTTTTAGCAACATCATATGACCCCTTTAAAAGTTTGTATCTCGCAATTTTGACTTTTTCTCAGAATTGTAAGATATAAACTCCAAATTCTGAGAACATATAAGTCTTTTAAGATACAAACTTAAAGTTTTAAACTTAAATGTTTATATCGCACAATTTACATCTCGCAATTCTGGCTTTACAACTCGCAACTGCAAGTTTACATCATGCGATTCTGATAATAAATATGTCAGAATTGCGAGTTTGTAATGCACAATTCTGAGGGAAAAACGTCAGAATTGAGAGATAAAAAGTCGCAATTACCTTTTTTATTTTTTGTACAGTGGCGGAAATGGGCTTCCATAGTTTGATGCCTCTGATATATTTTTGAGTATTTGAATCCTGTTTAATGACAATCTATCAATCTGATTTACCAATGCTCCCTAATAGAAGGCAAAGGCCACATGTAGGTCATGCTGTGACTATTCTAGATTTCTGATTATTGATTGACTGTTAGCTTCTAACAGCGACAGGCTGTTTTGTCAATTACTGTCCCATCCCAACATTTACACGTCTAAATAAAACAAACATCAGCCAAATACACTACTGTGTAAAAGCCTTAGACCATTTAGACCATTTAAGACCATTTAACCAACAAGAAATGTTTTTAAGCCAGTTATTTCAATATTTTGCTGTAGTGTGTCAGTAGAAAATATCAGTTTACATTTAAACAACATTCCTTTTGCCTTTAATTGTAATAATCCAGTGAGATTTTTGTATGCACAAGGAGTTGGACAACAGCCAGTGCTCCACACAGAGATCTGATCTCATCATCATCCAGTCCATCTGGAATGACATCAAGAAACAGAACAAACTGGGACAAACTAAATTCAGAAGAACTGTGGCAACGTCTCCAAGATGCTTAAAGAAACCCACCTGCAAAGTTACAATTAATGGCAAAAGGAATGTTTAGAAAAGTAAACCGATATTTTCTATTGACACACTACAGCAAAAAAATCGAAATAACTGGTTTAAAGGCATTTTTTGTTGGTGAAAATAATAATTGGCCTAAGACTTTTGCACAGTAGTGTACATTCACTATATGTGTTCTGTTAAAATTAAACAGTAAAAAGGCAAAGTCATCTTATAAATTTACAGCGGGAAACAGTAAAAGTTTCTGTGACATTGCATTTCCCTTTCATTTATTAAAATAGTTGTATTTCTTATGATTTTTGCGATCAGTTATTCACATTACAGTGTTTAATATTACATTTTAGTTTGTTTAGATTACATTTATTGTGTTACTTTAGTGTTTTATATCAGTGCTCAAAGAGAAATTAATCTTGTGTGCTTACTGCGAAATAAAATTAAATCATATAAATATTAAACTGCTTTCAACCGAAATATGCACAGCTACCCAATCATCTTCAAAAGTCAAGTGAGTAAAGTTTTATGACTTGTAATTATATGTTTTATAAGACAGGACCAGCCAGACTAGCATGTTTCCTTTCTTGTGCTGTTTGTTGAGATAACATTGTGTAATAATGCATTGTTGCGATGTTATGAGCGGTCAGGGGTCATGCACTGCATGGGGGTCATGTTTACCACACCTTAAAGGCAACGCAATCCCTGTTGTAGGTGTCATCTTCGTTGAATTCCTCAGGAAAGATCATCATGGAGACCTGTTACCAAGCAACAGAAACAACTGACAAACACCTCCACATTTTACACGTTAGCTTTAGTCAACCAAGTATTAAAGAAGCAACGGATGGCTCCGATCACAACTCAGTGATGTCTTTATTTTGTTCAGAAAACATCATATGTTAGTGACTCACCGGGCGACCGTCACTCCACTCCCAGTTGTTGTCGTTATTTGGATTTCGTCGATTTAGTCCCACCCAGAAAAAACGGTTATCGCTGTAAGGGAACAAGTCAAAACATTTTACACCATCTGGTTTTGCGTGGGTATGTGGGGTAATATGATAATGGGAGTCCTATCTCTACTGTCTGTACCTGATAGAGTCTCTCAGGATGAAATGTAACACTTGCATGTCGTAAGCATTGGTGAAGCTGGGCAAGTGACCACCTAGTGCCTGACAGAATCGCTCTGCCTCTTCCCATGAGCGCTTCCTGGTTAAACGCTCCTCGTGAAACACCTGCAGACACATTGCAATAGAGGGTGATTAGATACAACTAGAAATTGTCTTGACTCAGCTCCTATTGTTTAAAAAAAAATTCCAGCTTAACAGACCTTGTAACAGTAGCTCAGGCCTTCCCTCGAGACCCATCCTGGTGCGCAGGAAGCATTGGGATTGGGCAGAATAGGATCTGGGGTGGGTTTGACCAGTGATTTAATGGGTTTCTTACAGATATTACCAGCTTTGAACAGAGTGCAGTTCTTAACAGCCCACTGGCCCAAATGATTCCCAGTAGACATCACCACACAGCCACCAGCGAAAGCTGAAACACATATTCACATTCAAACTTAGAGGAGAAGTTCACTTCCAGAACAAAAATTTACAGGTAATTTACTCACCCAAGATGTTCTTGTCTTTCTTTCTTCAGTTGTAAAGAAATTATGTTTTTTCAGGCAATTTCAGGATTTTTCTCCATATAGTGGACTTCTATGGTGCCTGTGAGTTTGAACTTCCAAAATACAGTTTAAATGCAGCTTCAAAGGGCTCTAAACACTCCCAATCGAGGAAGAAGGGTCTTATCTAGTGAAACGACTGGTTATTTTCTAAAGAATTTACAATTTATATACTTTTTAACCTCAAATGCTCATCTTGTCTAGCTCTGCGTGAACTCTGTGCATTCCGGGTCAATACAGTTAGGGTAGGTCGAAATACTCCTATCTCATTTTCTCCTCTAACTATATCGCTGCAGAAGTACCTACCCAGTGTTTACAAAGTGAACATGTAAAGAAGGTCAAACCCCCTTTGCAAAAAAAGGTAAAACATGATGATTTTGAAGTTGGAGGAGAAAATCAAATAGGAGTTTTTCAACATACCCTAACTATCATGAACCGGAATACACAGTGTTCACGCAGAGCTAGACAAGACGAGTGTTTGACATTAACAAGTATATAAATTGAACAAATTTTTGTAGAAATTATCCAATCGTTTCGCTAGATAAGACTCTTCTTCCTCTGCTGGGATTGTTTAGAGCCCTTTGAAGCTGCATTTAAACTGCATTTTGGAAGTTCGAACTCACAGGCACCACGAAAGTCCACTATATGGAGCGAAATCGTGAAATATTTTTCTCAAAAAACATAATTTCTTACGACTGTAAAGAGAAAGCCATAAACATCTTGGATGACAAGGAGTTGAGCAAATTATCTGATTTCTGTTCTGGAAGTGAATTACTCCTTTAATGCAAAATCTTTTGAAGTATGGTATTTAGAAAAAGTTAGGTAACGATTTTCCCTCCCTTTAATTGATATTGGTTTACCAAGGAAAACAATATGGGGATAGTGCACCCTAAAAATAATAATTTTCTGTCATTAGTTACTCACCCTGTGTCGTTCCAAACCCATAAGACCTTTGTTCAACTTCATAACACAAATTAAAATATTTTTGATGAAATCTGAGAGCTTTCTGACCCAAAAGACATGTTTAAGGCCCAGAAAGGCAGTCTGGATATTGTTAAAATAGTCCATGTGACATCAGTGGTTCAACCATAAATTTCCGAACCTACGAGAATACTTTTTGTGTGCAAAGAAAAATAAAACCGACAACTTTATCCAACAATTTATCAGTCTTTCACGTACACTCAGGAGAGGAACATGATGCAGGAGCCGGCGTTCTGACGTAGAACGTCTGTCTCTCTTAGTTTATCGTCTGTATAAGCTCTTGAATTTCATCAAAAATATGTTAATTTGTGTTCTAAAGATGAACGAAGGTCTTACGGGTTTGAAACGACAAGAGGAACCATTCCTTTAAGTCTGCATTTGTCTAATAAAGAAATGTATTAGGATATTAAACACAGTCAATCCCATGATGTGAATTACTTGGTTCTGGCCATTTCCAGTTGGTGTAAGTGACCCGGTCTGCCGTCCCATCCTGACTAATCCACTGGTACTCCCTGGAGCCTTTAGTGTCCTGTAGCCCCGTCCAGAAATACAACACCTCAGTGCTGATATGTTCTTTCAGAAGACTGTTAATGAAGGCCTGCTCAAATCTAGAGAGAGGATTACACATCTTCATGTTACTAAAAAAATTGTAAATTAGAAATTAGTTCTATTAATGGCTCACTATTATTACTAATCATATACTTGAGATATTTGAACAAAACCCTAAAGTGTACTGTATGATGCTTCATATCATGTGTGCTATTCCATTTTTGAAAGATCAGACTTAAAGGAGAAGTTCACTTCCAGAACAAAAATTTACAGATAATTTACTCACCCCCTTGTCAACCAAGATGTTCATGTCTTTCTTTCTTCAGTCGTAAAGAAATTGTGTTTTTTGAGGAAAACATTTCAGGATTTCTCTCCATATAATGGACTTCAATGGTGCCCATGAGTTTGAATTGCCAAAATGCAGTTTAAATACAGCTTCAAAAGGCTCTAAACGATCCCAACCAAGGATAAAGAGTCTTATCTAGCGAAACGATCTGTCATTTTCTAAAAAAAATTACAATTTCTATACTTTTTAACCTCAAATGCTCGTCTTGTCTAGCTCAGCATTAACTCTGTGTATTCCAATTCAAGAGAGTTTAAAAAACCTCACATTGAATTTTCTTCTCCAACTTCAAAATCATCCTACATAGCTGTTTTACTTTTTCTTGTAAAGGGTGTTTGTTCACTTTGTAAACACTGGGTCGGTACTTCTGCAGCGATAAAAGACAATTTTGAAGTTGGAGGAGAAAATGAAATGGGAGTTTTTCGACATACCCTAACTGTCTTGAACCGGAATACGCAGAGTTAATGCAGAGCTTGTCAGTTTTTTTAGAAAATAACCGATCATTTCGCTAGATAAGATTCTTCTTTCTCAGCTGGGATTGTTTAGAGCTGCATTTAAACTGCATTTTGAAAGTTCAAACTCAGGGGCACCATAGAAGTCCATTATATGGAGAAAAATCCTGTAACGTTTTTTTTTCCAACTGAAGAAAGACGTGAACATATTGGATGACAAGGGGGTGAGTAAATTACCTGTAAATTTTTGTTCTGGAAGTAAACTTCTCCTTTAAAGGGATAGTTCATAATGGCGCCTAGGGTGATGCAGAGGAGAAGAAATTATTGAATAAAATTGTTATTTTTGTTGTCTTTGCACACAAAAAGTATTCTCATAGTTTTGTAAAGTTACGGATGAACCACTGATGTCACACTGACTATTTTAACAACGTCCTTACTACCTCAGCCTTGAACGTGTCAGTTGCATTGCTGTCTATGCAGGGTCAGAAAGCTCTTAAATTTAATCAAAAATATCTCAATGTGTGTTCCGAAGATGAACGGTCTTACGGGTTTGGAACGACATGAAGGTGAGTAATTAACAACAGAATTTTCATTTTTGGGTGAACTATCCCTTTAAGTGATAGTATTAAATGTAAGTGTATAATCGATAGTTTCATGCTGATCTTGACTCAGTCAAATATATGTTAACAGATACCTGTTATTAATGGTGATGTGGCAGCTGTTTTTATAGAACACCAGCTCCGTGTCCACTTTATAGCAAGCGTCGCCATGTCTCTTCCAATTCTAGAGAGAAGAATAAACAGATGTCTGCTGATTCATGAATCAGATTCACACCTGGAATCTAAATTAATGGCAATAACAACAACATGAAGCACAAACATGAAGTATTTCAACTAGTGCTGTCAAAATGAACGCGTTAAAGCAAACAATACATTTTTCCAGTTTAACAATGTTTCAAATGAGATTGAGATGTCATCAGGCCATACATCACTAAAAACTAATTTTCCTGTCCTGTTAGCCCTTATACTGTGCTTGTAGCAAGTGCTCTTCAATTGTAGCCTGTATCATTTCATATTAAAGCGTGAATGAAACTACGAGCATGCATGTCAGATCTGCGTCATGTTCAGCAGTGGGAACTCTTAAAGTAATAGCCGCCAAATAACCTAATAACCCAGGTGCTGTGAATTTCTGTTAAGCAAAAAACAAAACAAAAAAAGAGGAAATCAATAACCTTTGTAACTTTAAGGATTCATCTATAGTTAATTTAGAATTCAGTGTTTGATAACTTTATTCAATTTCTGTATATTTCCTACTTGCTAAAGGGCACAGGTAAATAATTGGTTTATGTGAAGATTGTTTTAAGTTCACTTAAAGGAGAAGATTTACAGATAATGTACTCACCCCCTTGTCATCCAAGATTTTCGTGTCTTTCATTCTTCAGTCGTAAAGAAATTATGTTTTTTGAGGAAAACATTTCAGCATTTTTCTCCATATAATGGACTGATATGGTGCCCCGAGTTGAACTTCCAAAATGCAGTTTAAATGTGGCTTCAACAATCCCAAATGCAGTTGTAAACAATCCCAGCTGAGGAAGAAGGGTCTTATCTAGCGTAACAATCGGTTATTTTCATAAAAATAATACAATTTATATACTTTTCAATGTCAAACGCTCATCTTGTCTTACTCTGCCTGGACTGCCTGTTTCCTTTCCGGTCAATGACAGTTAGGGTATGTCGAAAAACTCCCATCTCATGTTCTCCCTCAACTTCGAAATCACCCTATATCGCTGTTTTACCTTTTTTGTTGAGAGTGTTTGATCTTTTTTGCATGTTCACTTTGCAAAGACTGCAAAGTATTTCTGCAGCGATGTAGGATGATTCTGAAATGATTTTTGAAGTTGAAGGAGAAAAATACGCTTGTAGTTTTTCGACATACCCTAACTGTCTCGAGCCAGAATACAAAGAGTTCAGGCAGAGCAAGACAAGAAGAGCGTTTGAGATTAAAAGTATTTCAATTGTATTTTTTTTTATGCTAATAACAGATCGTTTTGCTAGATAAGACCCTTCTTCCTCGGCTTGGCTCTTTTACAACGATTTGAGATCATTTGAAACCGCGTTTAAACTACATTTTGGAAGTTCAAACTCTATTATATGGATAAAAACATAATTTCTTTACAACTGAAAAAAGAAAGACATGAACAACTTGGATGACAAGGGGGTGAGTACATTATCTATAAATTTTTGTTCTGGAAGTGGACTTCTTAAATTAGAAGTTGTTATTTGTTCAAGTCTAACAAATGTTAAAATTGACAGCTATCAGTTATACTGAAATGTTAAATGGCTATAGTCAAAGGTTAAAAATTAGGGAAAAAAAAGAACAATTTCCTAGAGACATCAGTAGGTGAGTATCAGTGATAAAAAATGGCATTAAATATTAAAAACATACTGTCTTTATACTGTTTCTACATTCATTTGAAAATTGAATGTGAAATCATTGCAAGTTACAGTAGTGACTCTCTGTCATGTGTCAGTGATGCTCACTCACCCCATCTCGAGGACAGCCTTCCTCTGGGGCGCTCTCATTCACACTTCCCTTCTTCATACACATGTAAGCCCTATTCTTGTCACAGTCCGACACAGACCATGTATGATGCTGCAAACATGCATAGAGAAATTAGAGCTGTGCTAATATTCAGTTTATTTTTATATTGCTTAATTAAAATCTGACATGATAAAACACACACACACCTCTCCTGCATAGTACACGCAGTGGATGGTATTTGGTAGAAGTGGTGGAGGTTGAGCTCTGGCCCAGTATGTGAAAGACACCGGTACTTTATCAGCCCATTCAAAAACTGAGGTGGTTCCATCCCCCGAAAGACCAATCCATACTTCGGTCTTCAGATCTGTTATGTGTAAAGTCATAAAAATATAAAGTCAGTACAAATGTATGACACTATATATATATATATATATATATATTTTGCATATACATTTTTTTACATGAATCATAATCATTTTAATAGATGATCTAATTAAATATTTTCCAGTCGCCTTGTTTTCTCAGATGTGTTGTCAGTACCAGTGTGCAGTACCAGGTACAGTGTTTACCTGAGTGAAAATGTGTGTGGAGCATTTCGATATCATCTAAACTGTGGATGCTGGCAAGCTGAGAATTATTCATACGACAAATGTTCTGAGCTTCATGCTGAGACAGTTTTGACTCTTTTCCACTGTGGAGTTTATAACAGAATCCTTTCCACCCAATCCAATCATCTTCACACACCGTGGGCTTGTATACCTCCCTGCCTGCTGAAAGGAGAAAGAAAGAGAGACTGTGCTGTGAAAATGAGGGGAAAAAAGAAGGAAAACAGAACAAGAGGGCAAAATCTGACCTGTACTCTCACTGTCTTTTTCATTCTTCATACAGATGAAAGGAAGCCGATGTTCACACGTCTCTGCGCCGAAACGCAGCGGCTCCTTCAGAATCCCACAGTCCTCGTCCGACATAAGGGATCTGATTGGGATGCCTAACAAACATGCCACATGACACACAAATGTAACACTTTATGTAAACAATGCCAGTAGAAACAGAATATATATAGAACAGTTAATTCATTTTTTAATTCTTTTTCAGAAATCTATAATAGTATTAACCCTAAATTTGTATATGCAAAACACTTTTTTATTAAAGTGTATTTCTTTATTTATTAGTTTAACAGAGTGTACAATAAATACAAACTACTGTAAATGCATTTGAATTAGCATATTAGATGGAGTATTAAAATACATTTATTAAGATTAGTTTTTATTAATTTAACATCCTTGGTGAATACAATTATTTAATTTTGTTTTTTCAAAGAAAAAAAGAAAGCATAAAAATGTGCTGATCCCAAAGTTTTGAACAGTAGTGTATATTGTTAGAAAATCTTTATTTTAAATAAATGCTGTTCTTTTTAACCTTTTATTGATCGAAGAATCCTGAAAAAAAAGTATCACAGGTTCCAAAAAAATATTAAGCAGCACAACTGTTTTCAACATTGATAATAAATGAGCATATTAGAATGATTTCTGAAGGATCATGTGACACTTAAGACTGGCATTACAGCTGATGAAAATTTAGCTTTGCATTACAGAAATAAATTATATTTTAAAGCATATTAAAATAAAAAAAAACACTATTTTATATTCTAATAACATTTTGCAGTATTACTGCTTTTTTCTGTATTTTTAATCAAATAATATATTTTTTTTAGAAAACTACTGTAATAATTTCATAATTTTACAACTAATAATAATTTTATTAGTAGTAGTACTACTATCATTACAGTAAATAATATATTTCTGGCAAAGTTTCCTTCAAATTAAACCGAACTTTTATTTTGATGGGTTGCTGTGAAACCTTTAAAGCTTCTGTTTGTATATGATATAAAGATATATCAGAGCAGTTCTAGAGATTGTTTATGTGTTCATGTACTCATATATTGAGGAGGCAGAAGCTGAAAACACACAAACGTCACACGCACTTCAGTATGTGTGTAGTAAATGAAACCGCACGTCTGTGCCATTCATACACATGCACACACAGAACACAAATTAATATAAGAGGAAAGAGACATGCAGAACATGCAGGATTCATATTTAAAAAGCAGTTTAACATTCACAGACACTAGTCCATATCGCATATTGATTTAACTGTACTGACCTACATTGATTTATATATCGCAATAAACATTCTGCGTTATACAGTAAATTCCATTTTTATGACTGTATTCCACAATTCTGTATTTTGCATCAGAAATCATAGGGCCCTAGTTACTGCTCAAAGTAACTACTGATGCCATTACAATCTAAAAAAAGAGTAACTTCTCCAACACTGTATGCAAATCATTTGCATAAAAAGTGTTTATAGACACAGTTCATTTCACTGACACCACACACACGGGGTGAGAAGAGACAAACTGCCCACATCAACACAGCTGACCAAAACAGAAACAATGCTGTCATCACAGAGACAGATTCTGCCTGTGTCTGCTGCATAAAGATGCCATTCAAGTCATCAGTTTGTTATTCCAGCAAAACAACTATGAAAGAAATGTCATTGTCACTTTCTGAACAGCAGACTTGTACTAAGATAGCAAAGATAGAGATAAGATAAAAGAACTGAAGATAAGAGAACTCGTCTTCCTTGATTTGCTTAACCTAAATCACTGAAACTGAATAGCTGTCATGTCATAAATGTAATGCAGAAGAAGGACACAACAGACGATGACACAGCACATTGTAAAGGGAAAAGTGTTTCAAAAGAAAAATGTTTGATTCCTACTCTTCCAGACGTTTGTCAGTTAAGCAAAAATTACTAAATGTTCTTTTTGTGGTCGATTGTTTTAAATAGAGGTTGACCGATGTATCGGTTTTTCTGATTAATCGTCAATAATAGTTGAGTGGTGGAACTACTGGTTATCAGCAAAAGCCACGCCGATAGTCTTTTCCGGGTTGGATCCGTTGCTGGACGTCATTATACAGCGAAGTCCCTATAGTCTTTGTTGTACACGAGAGCGGCCTCTAGTGGCCGAAATCACCGAAGGCGCGTGCCATTTGTTTAGACCATAGACCGTAAAAAATATGGACGTAGTGTCCGTGACGTCACCCATACGTTTCTGAAGAGCATTTTTGAAGCTCTTAGTGGGCAGGAGTCAGCCGTTGCCATTTTGGAATCGCGTCACTGTATGTCAATCCCGGATCGAAAATGGGCAAAGAGGCCCAGCGCGACAGTGGTGACAGCCGCGGGAATCCACCTGTCACTCAAGTGGCCACGCCCTAAATTATGCAGAACTTTAAGGCTTAATATGATTTAAACGGATGAGTTATAAAAAAAAAAATTCACCCCGCTTACAGTTGACATGAAGGGCAAAATTAGCTATACAGACCAAAACCACTGTAAACATATTTTTTCTGCTGTAAAGTTGGGCATTTTAACATTGGGAGTCTATGGGATTGACTCCTTTTGGAGCAGTCTCTAGTGGCCAGTTGATGAATTGGTTTCAATAAAGAGAGAGGGAGGTTGCCGCTTGGTTTAGACACGTGACACCACGTGTTGCACAGAGGGGGACACTTCAAAGGCGGATTTAAAACATCGACAACGAAACGGTGTGTACAGTATACTGTAGTGCATGTTTTCATGTCATTACTAAGCGATGAATTGGTTGACTAGATGCTGCATTATTGGAGAAAGGACAGCAGTATACTTTTGCCCATTTAGTGATCAAATAAAGTGTTGTAGGCCACGGCTTGAATTGGACGCGACGTGTGTGTGTGATATCGGATAGCTGCAAGTTCTTCTAGACGTGGCGCTGCACTTTTGCCCGTTGTGTGACTAACATATTTTTATATTTTGATTAGATAACCACAAATGTTCTGGAATAGAAGCAGTTAAATTGTGAAAGTACATAATATCCATATGTATGCAATTTTAATACTGTGGCCTTTGTGTAGATATTTAAAGATGGCCATCTTTAGCTTGATTGTTGACGTAATGGTAAAACTTTACAATATGAGTCCATTTGTAGTCCATTTGATTGATAAAAGCTGTAGAATAGAAGTATTGTTACTTGTTAGAGTGTTACTTTCAGCATTTACTGATATATTTTAAAAATTTTAGTTGCTTTTGTTAACATTAATGAACAATGAACTAACTGTAATGATCAATATATAATTTATATTAATATTTTTACTCATTTACAAAGTATGGTTCTTTTTTTTTTTTAAACAGCAGAGCACTATTTATTTTCCATTCAGTATCCATTTTAAAAACTATCGGTCGAATAATCGGTATCAGCCAGTGTGGTCCTACCTAGTTATCGGTATCGGTAAAATCCAATATCGTTCGACCTCTAGTTTTAAAACAGAAACACAAACCATAACCTACTATAAGATTCTTTATAATACACTGTCTGATTGAAATTACCTGTTTCCCAAGGGGCAAAAGATAAAGCTGACCCATCAGACCACTGCCAGCCCTGCATCCAGTCCAGATGGTTCAAGCCAATCCACAGCTTGCTTGGCAAGTCTTTCTGATCTTTAACTGCAGGGGAAAGGAGATAAATAATTAATGAAATGCAGTAAAAATAAACATGTAGCTGTGAATTAAAGCTGAAATGTGTAATTCTAAACCAAACATAATTGGTTTTCAAACAGGTTTCTCTAATGCTTGCACCAGCTGCCATTGGTTGGACAAACTGATAGCCCCGCCCCTGAACTTATACTATTGGTTGAGCCAGTGTTGCTATGTCTGCAACACAGCAATAGTTAGAAAGTGCTACAAGGTCAGGGAATTGTCAGGAAAGCCATCCCGCTAATGGCCCACTTCCACTTATAGCTGTCAATCCACATTAAGGTGGAATAGGAGAATGCATTTGCCTTTTAAAAACATTACAGTGTATCAGTATTGATGATTATGTGTTATGTTATTGTAGTAGTTTTACAATTTATTACAGTGATAAAGGTGCGGCTGGGGTTGCCCTTAGGCAAGATGGATATCTGGACACTAAAAATAATAAAATATTTTTTTTAATAATAAAAATAAATAAATAAATAAATCACAATTATTAAAAATATAATATTAATATATTAATATTATATTATATATTATAATATTAATATATTAAAATATATTAGACACCACAACCATTTTTATTATTTGGTAATAATAATAAATGTTTCTTGAGCAGCAAATCAGCCTATTAGAATGATTTCTGAAGGATCATGTGACACTGGAGACTGGAGTAATGATGCTGAAAATTTAGCTTTGCCATGGCAGGAATAAAATACATTTTAAAATATATTCAAACAAAACCCAGTTCTTTGAAATTGTAATAATATGTCACTGTTTTTTACCTTAAGAGGCTTCATTCAAAAAAACAAAACAAAACATAAACAGACCTCAAACTTTCCAAACCTCAAACAACAAACACTGCTGTTCGAAAGTTTGGGAAGATTTTAAAATTTTTTTAAAGGAATCACTTCTGCTCATCAAGGCTGCATTTATTTGATAAAAATACAGAAAAAACAGTAATGTTGTGAAATATTATTACAATTTAAAATAACAGTTCTGTATTTTAATGTACTTTAAAATATAATTTATTTCTGTGATGCAAAACTGAATTTTCTGCATCATTACTCCAGTCTTCAGTGTCACGTGATCCTTTAGAAATCATTCTAATATGCTGATTTATAATCAATGTTGATTAACAGTTGTGCTGATTAATATTTGTTCCAACCTGTGATACTTTTTACAGAATTATTTAATTGCTAAGAAGTTTAAAAGTACAGCATTTATTTTAAATAGACATCTTTTCTAACTGTCATTACTATCACTTTTTATCAATTTAACACATCCTTACTGAATAAAAGTATTCATTTCTATCAAAAAAGAAATTAAAAAATCATATATCAGCTATAGTGATCATAACACAAAAAGATCAAAACAAAAATGAAACTAAGAAGTAGGTCTTACAGTACTCAAGCTCTTGAGGGCTAGACACGCTGAGCAGATCTCCGCCTTGACTACGGCAGGCATCCCGTGCCTCGTGCCAGGTCACCACCGCTGTGGAAACGACCTGATAGCAGCGTCCTTTCACTGGGCCTTTCTCCCATAAAGTAGTACATCCTTCCACTTAATAAAAGAAAACGGGTAGGGGGTTAGTTAAAATTTCATTATACAGACCTCCATCTGTTTGTCCCCTGTCCTACTTAAAGCATATGTAATTCTTTTATTCTGTCTCTGACCTTTGAAGTGTTGCAATCTTTTCCATGTTTCTTAGAAGTCATATTAAAGGAATGTGCAACAAACAGGGGTACTAGTTAAAAAGGCTTTGCGAGAACAGAATAGCACAGAAAGGGCAGCTTAAACCAGCATGAGTTCCACTTAAAACCTAGCAGGTTAAGTAGTTCAGTATGGTGTTTGTGGGTAAACGGTTCACTAAAGTGTCATGCTCAAAGTAATTTTTTTAAACGGTAAGTTAGTTAATTTTTTTTCATAATAAAATGTGTGTACTTAATAAGCCAATATGTGCAAAAAATAAATAAATAAATATTTATACAAAAAATTATTTATAAAAAATGTATGTTGAAAGCTGCTATTTAAATTATATATATTTTTTATAATAAAAAAACTGTAATAGTAAATTAAACAACAACTTCAACTTTTAATTTGAAAAAAATCCTTCCCTACATTATAGCATTTTTTAATTACTATTAGATAAAACAGCATCTTACAGTCAATAGTTTCATGTTTCAGAATTTTGTCAAATGAGTCACAAGTTTACTTTGTCCTTTCCAGCCGCTCTCTGGAAAAACCCCAGTACCTATTAAGGGATGTAAACCTTACCATATTTCAGACAATTGCCCCACTTCTCATCTTGATCATAGTTTGCTGTGGTGGAACACCAGTCCAGGGTCTTGTCTCCAATGTCAGGCAGACAGTTGTGGTGCCAGGTGCCATTGTAGAGAAAGGGGAACTCACAGGGTGCCCCATTAGAATTCCCCCCGCTTGTGTGCATTCCTGAGAGACAGAGGGAACAGGAATTAATACTGTTTATTTAGCTAAATCTGACAAAATATCCCCTCTGACACATCTTCAATGGAACAAATGACTCATGAATAAAAATCAAATGTTCCGCATGGTAGAAACATGGGGTACATTAGTTTTAGAGCGAAGATAATCATGACCATAGCTAAGAAAATAAATGGCAAAATCTCTCTCATCTCACCACATAGATCTTCTTTAATTCACCATTCACTACAGATTGTGGAAGGTAGTTCACTGAATGCTCAAACACAACTTCTATACAAATGTACCCGACAAAAAAAACATAATTCTTGTCCTTTTTGGCTACATTAGCACAATCATTGATTAAAGCCCTGAGTAATAAATTAGTAAATAATTACTCAAACACAACTATTAAAAAAGGTTCAAACATTCACTGATGATCCACAAGGAAACACAACGCATTAAGAGCCAGGGGGTGAAAACGTTTGAACAGGACGAAAATGTCCAAATTTTTCTTATTTTGTCAAAATATTTTTTTTCCCCATTTAGTACTGCCCTTTGGAAGCAACAGAAGGTACTTGCATGTTTCCTGGAAGACAAATCAAGTACAATTTACTTTGATCTTCAAATTCAAAAAGTGTTCACCCCCCAGATCTTAATGTATCGTGTGTACTCCTTTTTTAGTAGTTGTGTTTGAGTCCCTCAAGTGTGAAAAGATGGATCTCAAAATCATACAGTCACTGCTGGAAAGGGTTCAAATATGCAAAAGATGCTGGAAAACTGAAGAATCCGCAAGATCTGGAGGAATTTGTCTGAGGAACAGTGCTCAGTTTAACTGTTCAGAACAAACAAGGGACTCATGAACAACATCACAAAACAAACAAAAAAAAAAAACAGTCGTAGATCATCTAGGTAATCACACCCAATATTAAGAACTAAGGGTTCCTAAACCTTTGAAGGGGGTTATTTTTTAAACGATTTTTTGGTCTTGTGGACTATATGTAAACATCTTTTATGTAAAATGTTTTACTCAGGACAGTACTACATAAAAGAAATAACATGCATTTAGTTTGATCTTTCTTATTTTGTTTAAATTATTTTCATTTTCACAGATAATATATATATATATATATATATATATATATATAAGTGCATTAATAAAACATTATTATTATTATTATTATTTTTTTTATTTTTTTTTTTGCTTTTCTATTACAGGAATACATTTTCAATTATATTAAAACAGAAAACTATTATTTTAAATCACCTTAAACAGCTTTGGTAAGCAAAATACTTTTTAAAAAACATTTAAATTTTTTTTTTTAAGTTCTGAATGTATATTTTAGCTAAAAACAGGAACATATACAAAAGTAAAATATTACTTTTGTATATTTAAGCTAAAAACAGGAACATATTTAAAGGTCCAAACAGAAAAGGGTTTATCAGATAACCGGTCTGACAACCACATTCTGCCCATGTGACAAAAATTCAACAAAATTTTTTAAATGTTTACCACCAGAGAAGTAGATTTACAGAGAAACTAATGTTAGTGTTGACTAATGTTGACTAATGTCAAAAGAAAAACAGAAAGTAAATTCGCTAACCGTTTACTGCCAGATATGAAGCACTCATTGTGTTATTAACTTGTATAAGCAGGTGGAGTTTCCCATAAACTCTATTACTGTATTGCTACAGTCACATAAAACAACAGCAGTTGTTTAACCAAAACTCAAGACTCTTCCTGCAGGGCAGAGCAACGGAAAGCAGATGAACTGGATGATCTGAACAACTGTTAAACCACAGTAACGTATCCTCAACGCATTTGCTGCAAGCCTGTGCAACACAAAGTACACCGCACTACACCGAAACACAGAAATGTGTGTGCCGCATGAACCCAATGTGTAGTGACAGGAAATTTTTTTTTTCATAATAAATTTATTTTTGGATCATTAGTCTTCAAAGCGCTGTAAACACTAGTCACAGATGCAGAGATGTGCCTTTAATTTCACTAAGCTGATTGCTCACTATAAAACCCACAGATCATGCCCCCAGACCTGTACATCATCTTATATTTCATACAGCTGACTATTGACAAATATGACGCAGGGCAACAACTCCACAAATGCAGTTATGGCCAAAAAATGTAATATTGGTGCAAAAAAATGCCCCTGTATGCATTTTGTCTCATATTTATATACATCACATAGCAAGAGCAATATGACATGTGTGCTGATTTTGTCCTGATCTATCACCAGCTTAAAGATGATTTTATACAACAGTTCAGTAAATAAGAAGTTGATATTGTGTTATTGTTTAATTTTGCAGAGAACATATTACCTTTGAAGCCATAGCAAACTGTTGCGTGTCTCCGAGCAACACAACAGAGTTAAGTTTCTGAATGAATCCGCGTTTTGAGCGAATCGTGTGAATCACTGATTCAAAGGCCAATTCATAGACATTTACTTAATTCCTGAATTAATCAGCCGTTTGAATGAATCGAATGAATGACTCAAAGACATTTACCACCACCTGCTGAAAGATTTAGATTTAGAGTATCATCTCATTAAAAAAAATCAGAAAAATAAAAACATTAAAGGGGTCATCGGATGCAAAGTTCACTTTTACATGTTGTTTGAACATTAATGTGTGTTGACAGTGTATGTACACATCTACCCTATAATGATAATAATCCATGGATTTTTATTTTTATTTTAAATCTTATTTAGTCTATAAAAATAACATCCCTTTTTTCAAACTGAGCCATTTTATGAATCTCTGCAATCACTTTTCCTAATAACGTGCTAGTTAGCAAGTTTAGCGGCTAAACGCGCTAAATGCGGCTAAAGTAAACAGGCTCGTCACTCCACAGAGAGAAGAGAGGGGCGGGGCGATCATAGGTAATTTGCATTTAAAGGAACAATCCCTCAGAATGGGATGATTTTTGCAGAGCTCATTTTGACAAGGTAGAAAGGGTGTTGTTTTACACAACCATTAAATATTTTTAACCAAAGTATATTATAGACTTTTCATTAAGACCCTAAAGAGTCATATCAACTTCCGATGACCCCTTTAAAGGGATAGTTCACCCTCCAAAAATTGTGTCATTTACTCATCCTCATGTCATTTCAAACCTTTCTTTTGTGGAACATAAAAGAAAGTATTTTGAAGACTGTTGGCAACAAAGATGTTTTGGTTCCCAATGACTTTTATCGTAAGAACAAAAAATACTGAGATGTTTCTCAAATGATCTTCTTTTATGTTCCATTGCCAATGTCTCCTTGATACTTTCTCATTTAACACAAAAATAGCTTTAAATAATCTTTTGCGGGTATTTTCAGAGTCAAATTTATTTTGCGATTAATTCGATTAATTAATCAAAACATCATGTAATTAATTAGACTAAAAATTTGAATCAACTGACAGCCCTAAATATTTTGTAACACTTATGTTGTTTTATTTTTGTACTATGGATTTCATTAATCACTCGTTTTTCTAAAGAAAAACTATACAACAGCGACACAAGCAGGTAAAGTTACAGCGGGAGTCTGTGTCTCTCTCATCTCCCCTGAGCCCACTGAGTTTTAACAGCCCCCCTAAATAAATGGAGGAAAGTCACGTCAGAGGAGGCGATATGATTGGATACGAGGGGTTATGCTTGGCTGTGATTGGTTCATGCTATAAATAATGTCTCGTGTTTATGTGTGTTCACACACGTATTAAAAAGCACAGCTGTACATAAGTTCGCAAATAAAATATATTGTTTAAATTATTACTGCCTTGAGTTATTCATGTAGAGTCAGCCAATCAGAGGTCAAGAAAACACTTTATGTGAACGATAAGCGTCTGGGGTTTGTAACCATTCAGCCACATGCCCACAGTGTGACCCATATGTATGTACAAAAGTGTCATACTTCGATACGGCTGCTGACAGATGTTTTCCGAGCTCCCTCCTCTTTTCCAAGTGTCCTGTCCGTCCCTCTTGGCGGTTACGGAGTTGTTAGTCCCAACGCTGAGTTTCATTTGGTATTCCGTGTAGATGATGTCCTCGTAGCACTTCCAGCGGAGAATCTCAGTGGAGTCGCAGCTGAACAGAGTCACCGTTTTGGAGCGCACCTCCAGACCCAGACACATAGACGATTCCATGTGGAACAGCCTGTGGGCCGAACCCCACTTCCACGACACGGCAGGCACCGACGAGCAATCCCCCAACTTCAGGGCTCCACCCTGGACCAGGAGGCATTTCCCACTGCTATTGTGCTGGATTGTAAACGTGTCGTCTCCTGTGTAAATAAAACAGTTATTTGATCCAATTACATCCTGCATGAGATGATTATCTGAGAGTTGACAGCGGAGAGTAACTGCGCTAAACCAAACACTGTATTATGTCTAATTCAATCAACTTTACCATGTGCTTCAGATCACCAAGATAATTAAGATCCAAACATCCCTATATGTAATTTCACCAAGACGGTTCGGTGACCACGTGAGGAATTCAAACATTTAACCACACGCTTGTTTTCAAAAAGATACAGATGTGCAGAATCGTTGTTTATACAGCAGTATGTTTTGGTTAAAGCAGTCTTGGAGTGCATTTAAATAAACACTGGATTATTAACTGGTATTTCTCTCTTGCCAAAGTGAAGTTATTTTCCACCACGTCTGATATGGTGTCAAAGTTTTGTCATAATAGTGTCTGTACGCTCCTTTGCACTTTGTTGTTTAGAACAACAGGCAGAAAACAAAGGGCTCTTTGAGTCATGCAGTGCTCTGGTGAGGTTGGGCCGTCACTGCAGCTCCAACAAAACAAACACAACATCGACATTTCTCGGAAGAAAATGGCTGAAGTTTTTTTGTTTGTTTGTTTGTTTGTTTATATATATGACACATATTTAACAGTTGTGGTGATTTATTTAAGCACAAACCTACAAAATCAAATGTGCACGTTATAAATTAATGTTATATTCAGTAAATAAGTAAATCTTATTTATAAATACATAAAAATTAAATATAAAATTAAAAATGAATTATTATTACTAAAATTAATTATGTTGAGAATTACATAATACAATTGGAGACAGATACTAAAATAATAATTATTATAGTTATAATACAAAGTTACTGATAAACTATCAAAAATTGTTGTTAAATAATATAAATAAATGCTTGTTAATAATATTTGATTATAGATTTTTACTCAATTATAATACTACAAACTGTATTGAATTATGTATATCAATTATGTATATCAATATATTTTCAATTATTTAAATTATGTATTAACACTTTATTATGTAAATTACAGGAAATCCTGAAAATACATGGCAAACCTGAAATCTTGAAGGAAATCTTGAAGTTTAATGTATAACATATTTTATTCCATGCATTTCATTTATGAGAATATGAATATACTGTACATACATTTAATTACATAATTACATTTTGATTTAAATTTTAAATTAGTTGTATGTATTAAATTATATAAATAAATGCTTGTAAATATACAATATTTGACTGTAGATATTTACTAAACAGTACAAACTGTACTGAATTATCTATATCAACTTAAATTATGGATTACCTTAATCTAAATAATATTAAAAATAAATTATATTCAGAAATAAAATTAGAAATAGATACTAAAATAATAGTTATTATAGTTAGTATATATATATATATATATATATATGTAATTCAAAAAAAACTATTAAATAATATAAATAAGTGCTTGTTAATATATAATATGTGACCCTGGACCACAAAACCAGTCAATTTTTTTAAATCGAGATATATACATCATTTATAGTTTGTTAGGATAGGACAATATTTGGCCGAGATACAACTATTTGAAAATCTAGAATCTGAGGATGCAAAAAATAAATAAATAATAATAATAAATAAATAAACAATATTTTAAGAAAATATATACTGAGAAAATCTCCTTTAAAGTTGACCAAATTGAGTAATAGCAATGCATATTACTAATCAAAAACTCAGTTTTGATATATTTACGGTAGGGCATTTACAATATATCTTTATGGAACCTGATCTTTACCTAATATCCTAATAATTGTTGGCATAAAAGAAAAATCGGTACTTTTTACCCATACAATGTATTGTTGGCTATTGCTACAAACATACCCATGCTACTTACGACTGGTTTTGTGATTCAAGGTCACATATTTGATTGTAGATATTTACTAAATTATAATACTACAAACTGTATTGAATATGCTGTATTATATATATATTAACTTACATTAAATTATGTATTCCCTTAATATAAATAATAAAGCAAATCCTTAAAATACATGGCAAACCTCAAGGCTTGAAGTTTGATGTAATATACATGTACAAATGCATGCACATGAGGCAGATATGGATTTGTTTAATCATTTGAAGACTAATGGACAAAAAAAATGTGTAATGCAAATGGCTGAAAGTCTCTCTCTCTCTCACACACACACACACACATAAACATCACACACAAATCTTACTGAAACATGAGGAGATGTTTTGCAGGAGGCGGATATGAGCCATGATCTACACTGTGGCAATGAGTTGGGTTAATATTTCAGTGGTGCCATAAAACGGTGTACATTGATTCCCAAACAGTGGCCATGATGACCGTCTAAACAGGCAGTATGTGAACCGCACACTTGAACCTGTCCAGACCCATAAACGCACACATGTAAACTGCTAACTCTTCACGAGTGTATTACATGCTTCAGAACAGCGCATGCGTTATATAACCAACTCAAACAACCTGTTTTAACTCTCACACTAGATAATACGACTTTCCCCATCAGACTGGCACGGAGTCGTTCAGTCTTTTAAAGTTTTAAATTTCAGGATGGTTCGATAATAACTGAATTAATAGCAGTTAGTCTAACGTTACAGAGGTTATATATTATTACACACAGAAAAGAAAGGCAGACTTACCGTTGTTCACAGATGATACGCAACTTCCTAAATGAACTGCGCTTTGTCCCGAAAGTAGGAATATTATAGTGTAAAACAACTGCTGTGTGCTCCAATCCATGATCAGAAATGTAAACAACAGCTCCTGAGTGCAGTCATACGTCTCTTCAGATTACATATGCTTGTACAGGCCGGGTTTGAGCTCTCTCACGCAGTAAGCGGCAAAAAACCCCCTTGATGATATTTGCCTCACCACTGCTGAAACTCTTCTGTTTCTGTTTATTGCTGCACGGACAGCCGCTGTGGTTGGTCAACTGTCAGAGGCGTCATAGCGCAAATGCCACGCCCCAATATGCAGTGCGGTTATTGATGGTGTAGAGACATGGTGTGTCTCGTCATATCAAAGAGTATAGAAGTACTTAAGTAAGGTACTGCTATACTCTTTGGTCATATCCTTCCTGTCTTTATAGCAACGTTGGCTATATATATATAAAATAATTATATAATTTTTTGATAGTTATATTTAATTGCATTTATTATTATTTAATATCAATATTTAAATATTGTGATAATTTAGGAGTCAGCAAAAAGAGGTTTAAAATAATTATTTAATTATTTGATTATTTTATTTAATTGTATTTATTATTATTTAATATTATTTTTTAAATATTATGATAGCTTTTTTAAATTAGTTTTAGTGTGGGGAGTCAGTAAAAAGGTTTAAAATAATAATTAATATTCAAGTATTTGATTATTTAATTAAATTGTATATATTATTATTTAATATTAATTTTCAAATATAACTTTTTAATTAGTTTTAGTGTGGGAAGTCAGTAAAAAGGTTTAAAATAATAATTAATATTCAAGTATTTGATTATTTAATTAAATTGTATATATTATTATTTAATATTAATTTTCAAATATAACTTTTTAAATTAGTTTTAGTGTGGGAAGTCAGTAAAAAGAGGTTTAAAATAATAATTAATATTCAATTATTTGATTATTTAATTAAATTGTATATATTATTATTTAATATTAATTTTCAAATATAACTTTTTAATTAGTTTTAGTGTGGGAAGTCAGTAAAAAGAGGTTTAAAATAATAATTAATATTCAATTATTTGATTATTTAATTTAATTGTACATATTATTATTTAATATTAATTTTTAAATATAACTTTTTTTAATTAGTTTTAGTGTGGGAAGTCAGTAAAAAGAGGTTTAAAACAATAATTAATATTCAATTATTTGATTATTTAATTTAATTGTACATATTATTATTTAATATTAATTTTTAAATATAACTTTTTAAATTAGTTTTAGTGTGGGAAGTCAGTAAAAAGAGGTTTAAAATAATAATTAATATTCAATTATTTGATTATTTAATTTATTGTATTTATTATTATTTAATATTAATTTTTAAAATATTATGATAATAACTTTAAATAAATTTTAGTGTGGGGAGTCAGTAAAAAGGTTTAAAATAATAATTAATATTCAAGTATTTGATTATTTAATTAAATTGTATATATTATTTAATATTATTTTTTAAATATAACTTTTTAAATTAGTTTTAGTGTGGGGAGTCAGTAAAAAGAGGTTTAAAATAATAATTAATATTCAATTATTTGATTATTTAATTTAATTGTATTTATTATTATTTAATATTAATTTTTAAAATATTATGATAATAACTTTTTAATTAATTTTAGTGTGAGGAGTCAGGTCAGTAAAAAAAGGTTTAAAATAATTAATATTTATATATTTGATTATTTAATTTAATTGTATGTATGATTATTTAATATATATTTTTAAATATTATGAAAAGAAAAACTTTTAAAATTAATTTTAGTGTGGGGAATCAGTAAAAAGAGGTTTAAAATAATTAATATTCATTTAATTTAATTGTATTTATTATTATTTAATATTAATTTTCAATATTTGTAATAATGTTAATAACTGTTTTAAAAATGAAATTTAGTGTGGGGAGTCAGTACAAAAGAGGCTTAAAATAATAATTAATATTCAATTATGTGACTATATAATTTAATTGTATTTATTATTATTATTATTATTATTATTATTATTATTTATTATTTAAATATGTATAAAATGTTAATAACTTTTTAAAATTAATTTTAGTGTGGGGAGTCAGTAAAAGGTGGTTTAAATAATTAATATTCAGTTATTTGCTTATTTAACTTAATTGTATTATTATTATTATTATTTAATATTAATTTTCAAATATTATAATAATGTTAATAACTTGTTTTAAATTAATTTTAGTGTGGGGAGTCAGTAAAAAGAGGTTTAAAATAATAATTAATATTCAATTATTTGATTATTTAACTTAATTGTATTTATTATTGTTTAATATTAATTTTTAAATATTATGATAATAACTTTTTAATTAGTTTTAGTGTGGGGAGTCAGTAAAAAGAGGTTTAAAATAATAATTAATATTCAAGTATTTGATTATTTAATTAAATTGTATATATTATTATTTAATATTAATTTTTAAATATTATAACTTTTTAAATTAGTTTTAGTGTGGGGAGTCAGTAAAAAGAGGTTTAAAATAATAATTAATATTCAAGTATTTGATTATTTAATTAAATTGTATATATTATTATTTAATATTAATTTTTAAATATTATAACTTTTTAAATTAGTTTTAGTGTGGGGAGTCAGTAAAAAGAGGTTTAAAATAATAATTAATATTCAATTATTTGATTATTTAATTTAATTGTATTTATTATTATTTAATATTAATTTTTAAATATTATGATAATAACTTTTTAATTAGTTTTAGTGTGGGGAGTCAGTAAAAAGAGGTTTAAAATAATAATATTCAATTATTTGATTATTTAATTTAATTGTATTTATTATTATTTAATATTAGTTTTTAAAATATTATGATAATAACTTTTTAAATTAATTTTAGTGTGGGGAGTCAGTAAAAGAGGTTTAAAATAATTAATATTCATTTTTAATTTAATTGTATTTGATTATTTTCAATATTTTAATGTTAATAACTGTTTTATGAAATTTAGTGTGGGGAGTCAGTACAAAAGAGGCTTAAAATAATAATTAATATTCAATTATGTGATTATAATTTAATTGTATTATTATTATTATTTTATTATTATTATTATTTTATTAAAATATTATAAAATGTTAATAACTTTTTAAAATTAATTTTAGTGTGGGGAGTCAGTAAAAGGTGGTTTAATAATATTCAGTTATTTGCTTATTTAACTTAATTGTATTATTATTATTATTATTATTTAATATTAATTTTCAAATATTATAATAATGTTAATAACTTGTTTTAAATTAATTTTAGTGTGGGGAGTCAGTAAAAAGAGGTTTAAAATAATAATTAATATTCAATTATTTGATTATTTAACTTAATTGTATTTATTATTGTTTAATATTAATTTTTAAATATTATGATAATAACTTTTTAATTAGTTTTATGTGGGGAGTCAGTAAAAAGAGGTTTAAAATAATAATTAATATTCAAGTATTTGATTATTTAATTAAATTGTATATATTATTATTTAATATTAATTTTTAAATATTATAACTTTTTAAATTAGTTTTAGTGTGGGGAGTCAGTAAAAAGAGGTTTAAAATAATAATTAATATTAAAGAATTTGATTATTTAATTAAATTGTATATATTATTATTTAATATTAATTTTTAAATATTATAACTTTTTAAATTAGTTTTAGTGTGGGGAGTCAGTAAAAAGAGGTTTAAAATAATAATTAATATTCAATTATTTGATTATTTAATTTAATTGTATTTATTATTATTTAATATTAATTTTTAAATATTATGATAATAACTTTTTAATTAGTTTTAGTGTGGGGAGTCAGTAAAAAGAGGTTTAAAATAATAATATTCAATTATTTGATTATTTAATTTAATTGTATTTATTATTATTTAATATTAGTTTTTAAAATATTATGATAATAACTTTTTTAATTAATTTTAGTGTGAGGAGTCAGGTCAGTAAAAAAGGTTTAAAAGAATTAATATTTATATATTTGATTATTTAATTTAATTGTATGTATGATTATTTAATATATATTTTTAAATATTATGAAAAGAAAAACTTTTTAAATTAATTTTAGTGTGGGGAATCAGTAAAAAGAGGTTTAAAATAATTAATATTAATTTAATTTAATTGTATTTATTATTATTTAATATTAATTTTCAATATTTGTAATAATGTTAATAACTGTTTTAAAAATTAAATTTAGTGTGGGGAGTCAGTACAAAAGAGGCTTAAAATAATAATTAATATTCAATTATGTGACTATATAATTTAATTGTATTTATTATTATTATTATTATTATTATTATTATTATTATTATTATTTAAATATGTATAAAATGTTAATAACTTTTTAAAATTAATTTTAGTGTGGGGAGTCAGTAAAAGGTGGTTTAAATAATTAATATTCAGTTATTTGCTTATTTAACTTAATTGTATTATTATTATTATTATTTAATATTAATTTTCAAATATTATAATAATGTTAATAACTTGTTTTAAATTAATTTTAGTGTGGGGAGTCAGTAAAAAGAGGTTTAAAATAATAATTAATATTCAATTATTTGATTATTTAACTTAATTGTATTTATTATTGTTTAATATTAATTTTTAAATATTATGATAATAACTTTTTAATTAGTTTTAGTGTGGGGAGTCAGTAAAAAGAGGTTTAAAATAATAATTAATATTCAAGTATTTGATTATTTAATTAAATTGTATATATTATTATTTAATATTAATTTTTAAATATTATAACTTTTTAAATTAGTTTTAGTGTGGGGAGTCAGTAAAAAGAGGTTTAAAATAATAATTAATATTCAAGTATTTGATTATTTAATTAAATTGTATATATTATTATTTAATATTAATTTTTAAATATTATAACTTTTTTAAATTAGTTTTAGTGTGGGGAGTCAGTAAAAAGAGGTTTAAAATAATAATTAATATTAAAGAATTTGATTATTTAATTAAATTGTATATATTATTATTTAATATTAATTTTTAAATATTATAACTTTTTAAATTAGTTTTAGTGTGGGGAGTCAGTAAAAAGAGGTTTAAAATAATAATTAATATTCAATTATTTGATTATTTGATTATTTAATTTAATTGTATTTATTATTATTTAATATTAATTTTTAAATATTATGATAATAACTTTTTAATTAGTTTTAGTGTGGGGAGTCAGTAAAAAGAGGTTTAAAATAATAATATTCAATTATTTGATTATTTAATTTAATTGTATTTATTATTATTTAATATTAGTTTTTAAAATATTATGATAATAACTTTTTTAATTAATTTTAGTGTGAGGAGTCAGGTCAGTAAAAAAGGTTTAAAAGAATTAATATTTATATATTTGATTATTTAATTTAATTGTATGTATGATTATTTAATATATATTTTTAAATATTATGAAAAGAAAAACTTTTTAAATTAATTTTAGTGTGGGGAATCAGTAAAAAGAGGTTTAAAATAATTCATATTCATTTAATTTAATTGTATTTATTATTATTTAATATTAATTTTCAATATTTGTAATAATGTTAATAACTGTTTTTAAAATGAAATTTAGTGTGGGGAGTCAGTACAAAAGAGGCTTAAAATAACAATTAATATTCAATTATTTGACTATATAATTTAATTGTATTTATTATTATTATTATTATTTAAATATGTATAAAATGTTAAGAACTTTTTAAAATTAATTTTAGTGTGGGGAGTCAGGTGGTTTAAATAATTAATATTCAGTTATTTGCTTATTTAACTTAATTTAACTTAGTGTGGGGAATCAGTAAAATGAGGTTTAAAATAATTCATATTCATTTAATTTAATTAGTTATTATTTAATTAATTATTTAATAATAATGTTAATAACTTGTTTTAAATTAATTTTAGTGTGGGTAGTCAGTAAAAAGAGGTTTAAAATAATAATTAATATTCAATTATTTGATTATTTAACTTAATTGTATTTATTATTGTTTAATATTAATTTTCAAATATTATAATAATGTTAACTTTTTAAAATTAATTTTTAGTGTGGGGAGTCAGTAAAAAAAGTTTAAAATAATAATATTCAATTATTTGATTATTTAATAATAGTATTTATTATTATTTCATATTAATTTGAGTAATAAATATTATAACAATGTTAATAACTTAAACCATTTTCATTATTATTGTTATTATTACTAAATGCTAGAAACTAAATTCTGGACTGTTTGTTTGTGACATCAGTTTTTTAGTAACACTATATCATCATTTGTGCAGTATTGCATTATATTTTGTATGAGACTGTCGGACCTTATTGTGCTGTGTTTAATGTTGAGAGATAGTTCCTCTTAAGAACAATGTCACATGGATGCGTCAGAAACCTCAACTTCTTATTTTGGTTGGTTGGTTTTGCATTAAAGTTAAAAAATTGATTTTGTGGTTTTTTGTGATGATTCAAAGTGTGTTTGGTTACAGATTCATTGCATACTTTCTTAGTTCTCTGCTTAAAAGTCATAGTGAGTTCGAACTTCTTTGATTCAAAAAGTTCTACAGAGTTTTTAATCATTTTTTTAATATTGAAAATACATTTGGTCACATTAAACTGATCATGTGTTCTCGAAAACCAAAGTAACAAAACTCTCAAAAGTTGAACTGACAATTTTACCATCTTCAGAAACAAAACTGCTAAACATCACTAAAAAGAACAAAATGTAAACTGTGAAATAACACTATGCAGACCCTTTAAACACAATCACACATACAGTAAAACACAAATCCACAGTCTCACAGTAATATGCAAGAACCTCCTGTATATTAGAATATAACTGCTAATCAAAATGTATTAACAATATATGAAATCTGTGTCAATGACTAAAACAAAACAAAAAACAAGGATTGATTGTCTTGCAATACCACAATCACACTCATCACCACAGAAAAATCACCAAATATACAAGACGGTTTCATATTCATGGCTTACTGGAAAGTACAAAGGGGATTTCTGAAGCTTAAATGTACAGTCTTTGAGTGTGTTCCTATTCCCAAAAAAATTACAGAAACAATGGATGATTAGTGTTCTCCATTCACATTTTCCGTTAGCACGATCAGCAAAACACAAAGAAGCAAACACCGCCAAAATGAAGATGAAGTTTTTAAACATTGCATTTTTTAAACCACAAAACAAGAATCTGAAGTGCATCCGTGGCCTTTTTCTAAAACAACACGGCTCCGGTGCTCTGGGAGCTGTGCAAAGAGTAAGGTGCATATAAAGAACAAACATGTAATCCAGATATCAAAGGGGAGAAAACAATACTAAAATAGAGTTGTAATACTGATAACACCACCAGCGGTGCAAGGTAAACATTTATTCACGGCCAAGCTGTTCTGCTTTGCTTTGGTGTGCAGTGGCTTATTTTGGATACGCCGACTCTTTTTGATAGTAGTTTATTGTTCTGACCAGAATAAACTACTTGTGAGAACAAGCATCCTGCTATAGATGAACTATTAATAGACTTCAAAAGAGCAGTTCGCCCTGGATAGAAGGATCACAGAGATCCAAAAGTTGCATTGTTTAACAGTTGCAAAAGTTGAAACGTTAAGGCCTGTTCACACCAAGGATGATAACTATTCACCATATTTTTGCTGTAAAAGCAGGTGCAGCATTTGTAAAATGTACGTGTCTGGCTTTCAGTCTCATCTGCCCCCAGCTGTGCAAAACAGCTCGTTTATCTGCTTGATATTGCAAATTCATGTGTCTTACCATATTATTTGAATGTATTATCTTAATTATGAACACAGTGGTTTGTAGTGCAAAGAGTTTTACAGTTTTCTGCATGTTGTTATTCTTCTCATTATTTCCCTAAAGCTAACTAACCGGAAATCTCACCCATAGGCTAAAGAATAAGGTGGAAAGTTATCTTTCTTGATGTAAGCGGGGCTTAACACTTAAAAGTCAACATGAAATTACACCGACAACCTCTTTTGCTTTTGTAATGTAATGGATGTTTCAAATTGTTACCCGTTATTAAAAGTGTCTGCTCCATACAACTGTGAATGACTCCTCCCCTCCTGACACACTGCCAGCCAACCATTGGTTAAAATGTAAGTGGCCTTGGTGATGTCATCCAAAAAGGAATTTGTTTAAGAGGTGGAGCAAGTTATTATATTTTGATAAAAGATTGCAAAGAACAATTTTTGAGCCCATTAAGACTAGGAATACGTGTTGAAGGTACACACAGCATTTTTAGGGGTTCAAGCGCATAGCGCTGTTAGATTGGTCACGCATCAGCGATCTCCGCGTAAAACTGATCGTGCAGACCAAATTGTAAGTCGTAGAGACTTGACACTTGGAGGAATGGTAGTATTCACACCATCTACAATGTGACCAAGGCTCACCCTAATCGGCCTGACGGGGGCGCTACAGCGAACAAAAGTACGAAATAATTCCTAAACCGCCAGTCGCAGGCTTAAATGTCCTATGTTGCATTTTTTGAAAAACCTACTTTTGCAAACTAGTCCTAGGTTTTTCACCCGATCGGAACCAAACCAGCGCAGAAAGATTCTCTGGAGAGTCGATATCAATAATTATCAAAAAAAAAGTTGAACTTTCGACTCACTGTCGCAAAGGGATGCCAAAATGTTCAAAAGGGGCAGGGCCATTTTTAGTAAATGCCTCTAACTCCTGAACGGAATGAGGTATCTTCACTAAACTTATGTAAGGGTTCAATCTGAAGTCACCGAAAAGAGTTGTGGGGCTCTGGCACTTGGTGGCGCTATTAGAGGGGAAAAAACATGAATTTGGCTATAACTGTGCAACCATTTGTCCTATCAACATGAATGCACGGTCTTGGTCCAAAGTGCCACGAGTGTCAATAAGGACATTTGTGTATCTCAAAAAACATGGCTGCCATTGGCCGACACCTGTTACACAAGGTTAACGGAGGGCGATCGGAATGAAACTTGGTGGGCCTGTTTGACATACGGCCACAAAGTTCTGAGAGATATCTGAAAAAAAACGGCCACCCTGGGCCGATATTGCATTTTTCATAGGCGGAAAATGATTGTAGGTCACGCAGTTTTTCACACATATGTGCGATATTGATATCATATGATAGAACTCCTCATACTGGACAACTTTGCCTCTAGAACCACTGCTGTCAATCAAATCGTTTGTTAAATGATTGAGAAGATGTCAAAAGCCTACTTTTGCTAACTAGTCCTAGGTTTTTCGCTCAGTCTGGAAAAAAACACTGTTGTACAATTTTCTGGACTCTCTAGGTCAATAATGATCAAAAAATATTGAAATTTTCCCTTTGGAAAGCTATAACGGGGTCATTTAGAAAATGTACCCCAAATCCTATAAAGCCTAAAGAAAAACTCAAAACTTCACAAAACCAGTGCAGATAGCCTAGTGGTTAGTGCGCCGACATGTAGCACAACTGTACTCACGGCGACCCAAGTTTGAATCCTGTCTCGAGGTCCTTTGCCGATCCCACTCCACTCTCCCCACCCAAAACTTTCCTGTCTGCTCTCTACTGTCCTATCTAATAAAAAAAAGCCATAAAAGCACCAAAAAAAAAAAAAAAAAAAATATATATATATATATATATATACAAAAAAAAACTCCACAAAACCTGGTGAGTACATGCGACAAGATTTAAGATCAGAGCACAGTTGGCGTTAAAAAAACGCCATATTTCTATGGCAGATAACCTGTATATGCCAAAAAATGCATTTTTGTAATTATTGATTTAGGTGGTTACAGACCTGCTAAACAATGTCTTTTTTCATATTTGCCTAAATACCTTAAAGCGCTTGAACCCCGGTAATTGCTGCTTGCAACTATATTTTATTTATGTTTTTGTTACAAATACTTTTTAGAATACTATTTATTTCTTTATGCATACACCTTTTAATGATACTGATGGTGAAAATACTGAGTGTACCTTTAAAAAAATTAAAATTTTGTAATTAATTACACATCCTCATGTCGTTTCAAACCCGTAAGACTTCAAAACACAAATTAAAATATTTTTAATAAAATCCGAGAGCTTTTTAACCCTGCTTAGACAGAAACGCAACTGATACGTTCAAGGCCCGGAAAGATAGTGAGGACTATTTAAAATAGTCCATGTGACAGTGTTGCAATCATAATGTTATGAAGCGTCGTGGTAGTCTTGTGAATGCACGTCGATGACTGACACAAAAGAGAAGTAATTGTTGAATAAAGCTGTAATTTTAATTTTCTTCGCATATTTTTATAACTTCATAAAATCACTGTTGAACCACTGGTGTCACATGAACAATTTTAGCAATATCCTTACTAACTTTCTAGGACTTGGACGTGTCAGTTGCGTTCCTGTCTAAACAAGGTCAAAAAGTTCTCTGATTTCATTAGAAATGTCTTAATTTGTGTTACGAAGATGAACAGTTTGGAACAACATGAGAGTGAGTAATTAATGACAGAATTTTCATTTTGGGCTGAACTATCCCTTTAAGAAAGTAAATAGGGTCAATTTCATGTTGACTTTAAGCCCCGTTCACAAAAAGACAAATGTTTGGTGCAAAAGTGTGAACAGGCCGTAACACCTTATCAATATTAAACCACACTCAACAAACAAAACCATTTGCCCCATTTTAACTTACATAGAGGAATTCTGTTGTTGTCCTGAATATGAGACAGAGTAAAAAAGCCCCATTTCTCACTTCATAAAGAATATCCCTTTCATAATGCTTTAAAATGTACTGTTGTGGGGCTTTATAAGACCTGTATGTACACAGCATCCTCCTGTAGCTACAGTATGGACAGACAACTCGACTATCATTCCTTCTGAGGTTTCCCTGACTGAACGAACACACTCTCACGCAAAACACAAACGGAAACATGTAACTATACGCACACACAAACACACCTAGTCCCCCGCTTGTGTCTCTAGGTCTGGGAGTAATACATTGTCATCCTGGTCATTCCCTAGGGAACTTGTCTGTCTGTAATAGGCACTGCCGAACGTCGGAAGCCTTAAATTGCACAGAGAGCTTCTCTTGTAAAGGAGCCACAATGATCCGATCACCACAGCAAACAGCACAATGGCCACCAACGCAGCTGCCGAGATCACACCTTGGTGCAGACCTAGAAAGAAAATGACAAAGTTGAGTTTCAGTACACGACGAAAGCTTTCAAGTACAGGTTTTATAAAATATCTCCTATGTTGTAATGTTTTCTTATCAGTTTCCAGTCACTGAAGGCAAATTACAAAGCACTTTGTTCACACTCAGTTCTGAGGAACTGAGAAAGGATAGCATTGTGAAAGAGCTGAGAGAAGAGAAAAGAAATGTATAAAAATTTGTTACTTTTTCAAAAGTGTGATTCACCAGCACTAATATGACATTCAAAATAATATTCTAACCTTTCAGTGGCTCCACTTCTACCTCCTTGATGGCACCTGTGACGCAAAGCAAAGGATCTGAATAAAAATTTTAGCAACTAACCAAATGTCGCTCTCAGCCGTGGTTATCCAAACCACAGAAGAAAGTAGGTCTTATGACATTAGGGTGGGTAAATATTTGACCTTTACATCTTCATGAACTACTCCTTACTTTGATACAGATACTTTGTTTTGCAATTTGTGAGTTGGTACACAAATGATACAGAACAAAGTCGTGTTGCCACTTTAAGGCCAACAGTCATTTTCTGGTATTGTTATCAGAGGACTGGGACTGTACAGAGCTTTCGCTGGTGGTTTGTGGTCATGAGGTTACAAATCATGGCTTTTACCTGTTGACGTTTTGCAGATGAAGCCCAGTCTGTCTGTGCAGTCGGCTAACTGCCACACAGCATCTGAAACCCGCATAGTCACACATGAATCAGCCCTCATGTCATTGGCATCTGGAGCTTTGGAGCGCCAGTTGGTGTAATGGAGCGGTGAGCCATCCAGTCGAGTCAAAGCGTCGGCTAAAATAAACAGTTTGGTTACTTGTCTCAAATACATGAGGACATTTTCATTTTTCATGTAAAACTTTTAAAGAATATACCATAACCATAACATAAATTAAATAATAAATATAAATATAAAATAAATATATATAGTATAAAGATAAAAGGAGAGATAGACAGATATAACATAATAGAAATAAAATAATAAATATAATATATATAAAAGAGACAGAAATACAGAGATATATATATATATATATATATTATTAAAATATAATTTTTTCATGGTTTTATGTAAATACAAACTATACATACATAGTTTATATTTACATAAATACATCTACAAAAACTAAAATATATAAACAATTTATATATATATATATATATATATATATATATATATAATTTTATATATTTACACATAGTTTTATATCTCAGATAGACGGATAGATGCATAAGGACTTTATCATTTTTCAAATAAAACTTTAATTAAACATAATATAAATAAAATAATAAAAATACTATAAATGATATAAATGTAATAATGTCAATAAAAAAATCTAAATTCATATATATATATATATATATATATATATATATATATGCACACACTTATAAGATAAATAAATAGATAAAAAAGATAAATAATGTTTATATAAATTACTAAATTTAATTATATTTATTATTTATAAGAAATAAAGAATAAATATTTATTAAACATACAATTAAATATAAAATTAAATATAAAAAATAATATATAAACAATTTATATATAGACAGATAATATAAATATAATATAAAAATAAAATAAATAATATAAATAAAAATCTAAATTTATATATTACTAAATTTATTTATATTAATTATTACACAATAAAAATAATAATAATAAATATAAAATTAAATATAAATATAAATAAAATATATAAACAATTTATATATATAATTTTATATATTTATACATACATAATTTTATATCTCAGATAGACGGAAAGATGCATAAGGACTTTATCATTTTTCATATAAAACTTTAATTAAACAAAATATAAATAAAATAATAAAAATACTATAAATTATATAAATAATTTACATAGTATCAATAAAAAACCTAAATTCACACATATACATATATATATATATATATATATATATATATATACGATATATATATATATATGCACACACTTATTAGATAAGATAAATAGATAAAAAAGATAATGTATAAATAAATTATTAAATTTAATTATATTTATTATTTATAAGAAATAAGAATAAATAATCATTAAAAATCAAATTAAATATAAAATTAAATATAAAACATAATGTATAAACAATTTATATATAGACAGACAGATAATATAAATATAATATAAATAAAAATCTGAATTCATATATATATACATATATATATCAAATGTACATTTGATATACATATCAAATACATTTATAAAAGGACAGCTAAGTAATATTTTTAATAATTATTAATTATTAATATTAATAATTAAATATAAAATAAAAAATACTATAATTTTACATATTTATGCATACATAATTTTATATCTCAGATAACTACATATCTAGATAGAGATATAGATACATAAAGACTAGGGGTGTGACGAGACACTTATTCCACGAGACGAGACGAGACGAGACACGAGACTGGGTTCACAAGAACGAGACGAGACAAGATTTTTTTTTTTTTTTTCTTAAGAAATCCTCAATGATGAAATATATAGGGAAAATAGTCTTTTATTCAACTGAAAAAGACAAAATGCAAAAAAAGGTAGGTGCATTTTGAACTTTATGACATTAAACTTTTATTTTAATGAATTATATGCAGTAATAAACAACATTTAAACAAGAGCTTCACGATTCTGGATAAATTGAGAATCCCAGTTATTTTTAATAAATTGGAGACCATGATTCTCTCACGATTCTGGAGAAAAAAGATTAGAAAACTAAACAAAGTAACGTAATTTACTAGTGGTTCTGACAAACTGTTCATTGCTTAAGTCTTTTAAAAACATATATTCATTTAAACAAAATTAAAAAAAAAAAAAAAAAAACATTCAATGAAGGAGTCAGTGTCTCACTTCATTAAGACTTGTTTGACTATTGAAATCTCCTGAATGAATGATTCAATGACATACTTTTTTTAAACGGGCAGTGACGCAAGAGGACGTATGTGTTAAGATACTTTCTTTTTTATCGCTAATTTAGACAATAAGTGTTTATACCCAACCTATAAACTTTTTCCCAGTACTTCTATTATTTAAATGTCTGTAACACAGAAATAATGATTATAATGTGGTTGAAAAGATTGTTTTTCTGCGTTCACATTTACCCCAACCCTCTGATTCATTACATGGGCAGCGACAAAACGTGTTTCCACGCTCCACTGACACTCGCGATGTGAAACAGTCCTAATAGACATAGCTAAATCGTTGTCATTCAGGAATAAGATCGCGTGGTTGTTTGAATCAATATTTTCTCAATATTTTAAGAATGAATAGCGCAGCTGTAATGTAAACACTGCAAAATGTTTTGCGAGTATATTGTAACTAGATCCCTAATAAAGACATTTTAATTTTTCACATAAGACTTTAAATATAACAAATAAAAAAATAAGAATACTAAAAATAATACAAATAATGTAAATAATATAAATAAAAATTAAAATTCAGATATATAATGTTTTTATTTATATAAATACACTTATAAATAGATAGATAAATAATGTACATATTAATAATTAAATCTTAAATAAAATAAAAAATATATAAATAATTCACTCATCATTTTTATATCTTCTTTTCATTTATCACATAAAAGTTTCAGTTAAATATTCAATATTTAACATCACAGCTCTTACTGTCAGTGTCGTATAAGATTCCTAGCCACAAATTCTGAGGCCCCTGGTAATGAAGCGACACCTCTTTAAGGAAGAACCGGCTCTCCTCATCATCCTGAACTGTCATAACATCTGAATAATTTCCTGAAAAAAGGAAAAAAAATCTTGCTAAGCTATGCAAATACATCCAAAGCTGATCAAAGCCACCACTAGGTGGAGTGCTTGTTCCAAACACATTTAATATGCATACCCATCTTTTTACAGTGGTTTCTAGCTTCCTCCAAGGTCATCTTCAATATAACTGATTCAAAATAATAGCAGCTTCCACGAAACTTCACCCAGGTCTCAGGACAAACCACTTCATAGGAGAAAGCAATGCTTTCTGTGGGAGGACAAATAACAATACTAGTCGGTTTTCAACAATGTACAATTGATCAAAGACAGAAAGCAAAAGACTCACTCGGAGGAGGTATGTAGCATATCGCTCCAGATAACAGCATGTCACATTCAACATCTTTCCACCGTCCGTTAACATCCATGGACACACAGCCTCCATCTCCCATGGGCCCCTCTGGGTAATAATTAGACACTTCCCAGTAAGTGAAGGAAACCTCACTCCCATCAGACCACTGGTAAGAGATACCATCCTATGAAGGTAGAGGGCGCTCTTGTTTAATACACAAAGCTAGCGCATCAAAATACATCAGAGTGTGATTTTAAATACGCCTTACATCTGTGCTGTACAAGCCGATCCAGTGTGGAGCTTCAAGCCTTTTGACCAGCACAGTGAGATAGGCCTGATGAAACGCGTCTGTGATGCTCACAAGTGACGCCCCCCTCTCCAAACATGCTTTCTGGGCCTGGTACCAGCTCAGGTTGCCGTGGATGATACGGTAACTGTGGTTCTTATATTCAGATGAGTCCAGAGAGGAAGCAGTATAATAGGATTGTGTAGGACGCTTGGTGATGTCTGAGATAAAAGTAGTCAATCACAGACGTTAAAGACTGATGGAAGAAACAGTTCACGCAAAAATGAATCCAAGATGTAGATGAATTTGTTTCTTCATTGGAACAGATTTAGAGGAATTTAGCATTACATCACTTGCTCACCAATGGATCCTCTGTAGCGAATGGGTGCCGTCAGAATGAGAGTCTAAACAGCTGATAAAAACATCACGATAATCCACAAGTAATCCACACCACTGCAGTCCATCAGTTAACATCTTGCGAAGTGAAAAACTGCATGTTTGTAAGAAACAAATCCATCATTAAAATGTTTTTAACTTCAAACTGCCATTTCTGGCTAAAATATGTGGATTTTGATGTGACTTTCTCACATGGAGGTGGTGTATACAGTACCTGAAAGACAGTGTTTCCCATGGACAGTGTCTCTACATGGACACGCGTCTATAATTTCTCCTCCGCAAAACATGGACGGGATCGCGAGTCCATTCATAAAAACTGAATTTACTCTATAGCACGGAATGTTTTGTTTACTACATAAATACTGAAGCACACGTGACGCTCGCGGTGATTTCGGCCTCTGGGTCTCACTATGACTTCATAAACTTAAGCTGTGAGAGTCACTGCATGTGAATTTTACCTTTTCATTTGAGAAAACTAGCATCATGTCATACTGTATACAAACAGAAACTAAAAGACAGCCCATCAAAATAAAAGTACAGTTTAACATGTAACAGATTATATAAGTCTTGTATTACTTTTGTACAGTAAAATGTAGGTCTTTATATATTCCTATTTCTGCCCGATTTAAATAAAACAATTTAATGATAAAAAATAAATATTACTACAAACCACTTAATTGTAGAACAAACTACAATTATTATTAAAAGTTTTTAAACTGAATATTCACACAATTCCATGTATTAATTTAAACAGTAAACCTCTGTTTGTTTGGCAAAAAAATAAAAGGGTTTGATTAAGAAAAATGTTTAATGCCTTCATTTGATTATAAGAAAAATGAAAACAAGAATTTCTGGAGGGAAAAGGAAAAATTTTAGGGCCCTATTGTTTAAAATGTTGAAATTGAAAATTTTGGGGACTTCTTTTTTCACTGAAATAAATGTTTTCATTATTACACAGAGAGTACAGTACAGAAGAAAAAGTACCGTTGGTACCAAGCCCCCGAAAAAGCTGTAAACCTAGGGGAAACACTGCATACTTAAGTAAAAGTACAGATATCTTACCAGAAAATGACTTTGGTAGAAGTTGAAGTGACCGTTTAGAATCTTACTTGAGTAAAACTCTTAAAGTATGTGGTACTTATTGTACTTAAGTACAAAAAGCATTTTTTAATCTTTAACGTACTTAAGTATTGAAAGTAAAAGTGCAAGTAAATGCAAAATGGAAAAGAAGCTAATAAATATATATATAAAATGTTCATACACAGCTTGAGTAGCAAGATTGTGTTCAGTTTTAACTCTTTCTTCCATTTTGTATTTTTGGGTAAGTATAAGAAGCACTTCAACTGGTACTTAGTATCTTTTATTCCAACATAAGAAAACATTTAGAGATTATAGCATAGATGTATTTACACAGTTTAATGTATCTCAGAGGGGACAAGGATGCATTTAAACTGCAGTTACAGATGCATAAATAGGCCTAATGTTTTGTTTTTAACATAAAACGTTGAATACTACTATTTGAAATAATTTAAGACATGAAAAAAAAAATCAAAATGAAAATTAAAACCGCCAGTAGGTAGTGACCGTTAATGAGTGAGTCATTAAGATTCAACCGATTCATTCAAACGGCTGATTCATTCAGGAACAAAGCATTTGACTGTGTTAATGAGTGAATCACTGGATCATTTTTATCAACCGATTCGTTCAAAAAGCTGATTCATTCAATAAGTCAACAGCATCCATTGCTCAGAGATGCAAAACAGTGCTGTGATCTTTGTTTGGAACTATTTTCGTTGGCAAAATTGAGCATAAACAAGCAATATTATCTTTACAACCAAGTAAGTCACTTAATGCTTTACTGAACTTGTATAAAATGATTATTAAATGTGTTATATCTGTAGTATCTGTGCTAGTATCTGTACTTATATTATCTATGTTATCTAATATCTGTAAAACAGTACTCAGTTAACTATATTAAATTATAAAAATATAAAAGGCATACAGAAGCATTTCTGCCGTCTACAATTTAAAAAGCCTGGAATTTTGAGATTTAACAAATCAACATGCGTGTACTCTGTGTGTGATTTGGTGATATAGCATACTTTATAATGTCAGATCGCACATCATTATAACAACACTTACCATAATATCGCAGAATACTGTATACCACACACCTCAGACTCGACTTGAGTGAAAAATAAATCATCTGCGGTTGTGTGCGCACTTGTTTGCACATGAGCAGTTTTTAGGAGTCTAACTTGCAAGCGCCAGAACAGTGATTCGTCAAACCTGCTTTCCTGCAGTCCGTGTTTTTCTGACTTCTGACTATTTTGTAGTAAGTAACGAATATGCTTTGGGGAAATGTATCGTAGTAAAAGTATACATTAGTAAAAGTACTTGTATATGTACGGAATAAAAGTACATATACAAGTACTGTAACGAAGTACATTACGCCACTGCATGGAGGAAGCGTTACTACGGATTACAGACACTTATTTTGGCCAGAAGCAATGGTTTTGAAATTAAAGTGGCTTAATGATGGATTTGTTTCTTAAAAATACACAGCTTTTCGCTTTACAAGACATTAATTGACAGACTAGAGTTGTGTGGATTACTTGTGGATTATAGTGATGTTTTTATCAGTCATTTGGACTCTCATTCTGTCGACACCCATTCACTGCAAAGAATCTGTTGATGAGCAAGTGATGTAATGCTAAATTTCTCCAAAACTGTTCTGAACAAACTCTACATCTTAACTAAGTGAGTGATAGGTGATGGCGAAGACAATATAAACATAAAAATAAGAGGAAATGTGTATCTGCAATTAAATATTGGTCATTGCCAAGGAATTAAAAACATCTCCAACACTGTTAAATTGATTTTACCTTGCGGCTTCTGGCACACAAAGCCGTAGACATTCTCAGTACAGATGTCATCTTGCCATAGCCCTGTCACACGAAAGTTGTGACTGTTTGACAGGTAAGTACAGTGAGGTTCCTCAGGAGATCTATAATTAGTCATCTGCAGACACACACACACACAAAACATTTAAAGGGGACATCAGATGCAAAATTTAATTTTACACGGTTTGCATATAAATGTGTCATAGCAGTGTGTGGACACAACCATCCTCTAATGATAAAAATCTCTGCAAAAAACCTAAACAGTCTCACTTATCAAGTGTTTTGATTTTCTGAGCAGTATGATGTCATACTGCTCAGGCCCTGCCCACAACCGCTGATGGACTGTCCCATATTAGCATATTTCCCACTCAGCCAATTGTACGCTGTCCGCCATTTTTTCTCGAGCAGCTGTAGCGACAGTAATGTCTCATTAACAATGCTGGTACTGTAGTTGGATGTAAAAGTGAACATAAGAGTCTTCATTTTATCCTGACAATGCACCACTGAATACAGAGAGGGGTGGGGTGAGCATTAGCTCATTATCATTTAAAGACACATACACCGAAACAACTCACTGTGAACAGAGCTGTTTTTGAACAAGGTAAAGGGGTGTTGTTTTACACGACCATTGAGGAATTTTAACCAAAGTATGTTGCAGACATTTCATGAAGACCCTAAACAATCATACCAACTTGTGGAAAATGGGCAACCAATGTCTTCTTTAAAAACCGTGCTGAAATCAAACTACATTTTAAATATATTAAATCCTGAACCTTTATACCTCCCAGTTTTTATAGCTGACTGGCTTCCCGTTGCTCCATTTGGGCGAAAAGCGACCCCGTGCACCAATCCAAACCCCGGCTGAACAGCCACGAAGCAGCATGACGATGTAGGCTTCAATCAAAACATTAAAACCAAAAACTGTTAATACAAAACAACATTGGAAACACTAATATATTGAAGATGTGATCTTTACCTTGTTCAATTTCGTCCTCTATGGACACCAGGGTTCCCTGATAGGATGAGCAAATGGATTGAGCCTCCTGCCAGGTTTTCCCATTTTCCGGACGGGTTGGGAGATACAGAAACAGACACTGGCAACCAATCACAAACAAGCAATTCTCAATGACAGAATAAAACACAAGAACCTAAATTTAAAAAAGGCTGAAGCAAATGAATAAAAACATACTCTATGTAATAATTCTGATGTGATATTCATGTTAATTTATCATTTATTTAATTGTGATTTATTAATGAAAAAAGGCATGAGCCTAAAATATTAGCAGTTAATTGTTCAAATGTTTTTACAGAAAAACCGCTGTGAAAAAAGTCCAGTGCTGTTTCTGCTTAAATAACTGAATTCTGTTACGTAATATGGCTGCATGTCATTTAAACAAAAATATACAATACTTTAAATGATCTCAAAACAAAGAAACATAAATGAATAAATAAACCTTGCGTCTGTAGTAGAACCAGTTTTCTGGGCAGCTGCCAACATAGTGAGGCTCGCGTCGGTCCTCCACTATAGACACTGTTCTGCGCTTGCACACGTAACCATGTTGCTCTTTACAGCTTCCTGTGGACCACTGACCTGCACAACATTGTTAATGAGCAGTGTTTGAGCATACCAGATAATGGTACTCGTGTATGTTTAAGTGATAGTGTGTACATGTATAGTTTACCGGATTGAGACGACATCTGGATGCAGTTTTGGCCAGGCTTCTGGGAAAATCGACCATTTTCCCAGTTCTCATAATCCAAAGCCGATCCATCAGTCCAACTGCAGAAAGTACATACAAGTCCTAAATCTTTTGCTTATTATATATAACTATACTAATGAGTAAATAAATGAAAAGTCTTTTTTTGGTATCTAATAATATTGTAAAAGACATGGTAGGCACCTGAGACCATTGTGACCACTGTTAGCAGACAAACCAATCCACCAATATCCAGAGTCCTAAAACAAAGACACAAATAAACATGCCCTTTTTATATAAACACATGTAAATATTATATTCTCCCATTTGTATTTATGTGTATACACACCAGTGTTGAGGCTAATGCATTACAAGTAATGCAAATTACATAATCAGATTTTTGTCATGTAACTAGTATAATGCATTACTTTTAAATTTACAAGAAAATATCTGAGTTATTTTTCATATAAGTAATGCAAGTTACTATGTTTTCCAATTTATTGACTGACAACTTTCCTGTCCCCATGTTGAGAAAATCAAGAGTAAATGCAGAGGCGTTGTGTGTGCTTTGTAATCATGATGCTTACTGTAGCTCTACACTAAATGTGACTAAAACTACTTGCACAAAAACAGTAGTATTTCTCAAAATGATAAAAATTGTGAAAATCAACTCAGAATATGGCATAAACCCGCAATAATTAAAGAATTAACATAAATATTCAAGTTAAAATATCAAATTTTATTAACCAGTGTCTTTGCTGCTGTCCTATGATGACTCAATTCAACCATACTAATAAGCAAAAATTACTTTAGATAAACTAACATTTGCGTTTATTTTTTTTAATCGCTGAAGAGTGTTAACCTTTCTTATAATATATAACATATAAGCCTTTACAGACATGGATTTACATTTCTGATTCTTTTTACTTTTGGTGTGAAAGGGCTTTTACATTTGCCAAAAGTAGTACTTTTTATATTAAAAACAAACAAACAAGCCCTGCCCAGATTTAAAAAGTGACGCAAAAGTAATGTAACGTATTACTTTTCATAAAAAGTAACTAAGCAACATAATTAGTTACTTTTTAGGGAGTAATGCAAAATTGTAAGGTATTACTTTTAAAAATAACTTTGCCCAACACTGATACAAACACAAAATATTGAAATATGGAGGATCCATAAGATGGTCTCTTATGCTCACCAAGCCTGCATTTGTTTAATCAAACATACAGTAAAAACTATTATTAATATTATTATTAATAATAATATTATCACAGTTTAAAACAATAATTTTCTTTTTAATATAATTAAATGGCAATATATTCCAGTTTACACACACCAGCTATGAAAGGATTAGTTCACTCCTGAATTAAAATTTCCTGAAAATGTACTTACCCCCAGATCATCCAAGATGTTTATGTCTTTCTTTCTTCAGTCAAAAAGAAATTAATGTTTTTAAGGAAAACATCCCAGGTTTTTTCTCCATATAGTGGACTTCACTGGGGATCAACAGGTTGAAGGCATAGGCTGTAAAAAATATGGACGTAGTGTCCGTGACGTCACCCGTAGGTTTCTGAAGAGCATTTTTAAAGCTCTTAGTGGGCAGGAGTCGGCCATCACCATCTTGGAATTGCATCACTACACGTCACTCCTGGATAATCGAAAATGGGCAAAGAGGCGGGACGTGGGTGGAGCTGGTTGCTGAAACAACGCCCATCTAGTGCGACTGCGGTGACAGCAGCGGCAATACACCTGTCACTCAAGTGGCCACACCCTAAATTATGCAGAATTTTAAGGCTTAATATAATTTAAACAGATGAGTTGAAAAAAAATTCACCGCCCTCACAGTTGACATGAAGGGCTAATTAGCTATATAGACCAAAACCACTTTTTGTACCAGGCTGTAAACATATTTTTTTCTGCTGTAAAGTTGGGCATTTTAACATGGCGAGGCTATGGGATTGACTCCCTTTTGGAGCCATTCTCTAGCGGCCAGTCGATGAATTGCAGTTTAAGTCACTTCCGTGTTGGTTTCAATAGAGAGAGCGAGAGGTTGCCGCTTGGTTGAAGGTCCAGATTGCTGTTTCAGTGAAGCTTCAAAGGGCTCGACACGATCCTAGCCGAGGAATAAGGATTTTATCTAATGAAATGATCTGTCATTTTTAAGCCACTTTTTAGCCACAAATGCTTGTTGAGCTCTGCAATGCACATCCGCAACTTCACGCATTACGTAATCACACTGGAAAGGTCACGTTAGGTTAGTTTTTTGTCTGTGTACTTCGGTTCAAAAAGGCAGGGTAGGGCGAAAAGTTCCATTTTATATATAACTGTTGTTTTACCTTTTTTGTAAAGGGTGTTTGATTTTATTTGCATGTTTGATTTGTAACCACTTGGTCAGTACCTTCACCTACAGTACATCACGAGTGACCTTTCCAACATGACTACGTAATGTGTGAAGTCGAGTTAGTGCAAGACGAATACATTATTTTTTTAGAAAGTGACTGATCATTTTGCTAGATAAGACCCTTATTCCTAGGCTGGGATCGTTTAGAGCCCTTTGAAGCTGCATTGAAACTGCAGTTTGGACCTTCAACCTATTGGCTCCCATTGAAGTCCACTATATGGAGAAAAAACCTGGAATATTTTCCTCAAAAACCTTAATTTTTTTTCGACTGAAGTAAGAAAGACATGAATATATTGGATGACATCAGGAAATTTTAATTCGGGAGTGAACTAATGCTTAATATTTTTGTAGAACATTTTGTAAACATTTTTGTCAGGATTCTTTCATGGATAGAAAGTTCAATTACAGAATTATTAACTTTTTTAATATTACACATCTCTTTACTGTCATGTATCTCTTTACTGTAATGCATCCTTGCTGAATAAAAGTATTTATTTGTTTAAAAAAACAGAAGTATACATAAATAAATAAATGAATGTCAAACCTTGTTAATGCGTTCTCTGATAAAGCCCAGTTCCTCACTAGAGTGAACAGAGAGCAGATCAGCGCCCATCATTTTACAGGCGAAGGAGACAGACTCCCAGGGAAATGGCTTACTGACAAAGTAATATTCAGCTCCATGGAAAAACACCCACGGCTCATGTTCTGCAGCATAAACACAAACAAGTGTCATCAACATTATCAGTGAAGATAAGCCTCTATAGTATTTAACTGTATTGTACTTACGGTCGCTGTACCAGTATGGCTTAACCAACTCCGCACCTGAGGAAACCGAAAATCATTTCAACAAATGTTGTTGTTTTGCCTCAACAGATGTACTCAGACAATTCATAGAACATAACTACATCCAACAAAATACAGAACAATTAAATAAAAATATTACTTAAAACCAGTGAAAATTTAAAGAAGTTCACTTCCAGAACAAAAATTTACAGATAATTTACTCACCCCCTTGTCATCCATGTTCATGTCTTTCTTCAGTCGGAAAAAAAAATGTTACAGGTTTTTTTTCCATATAATGGACTTCTATGGTGCCCCTGAGTTTGAACTTCCAAAATGCAGTTTAAATGCAGCTTCAAAGGGCTCAAGCTGAGGAAGAAGGGTCTTATCTAGCAAAACGATCTGTCATTTTCGACAATTTATATACTTTTTAACCTCAAATGATCGTCTTGTCTCGTCTCTGTGATGCGCATGCGTCATCTGTGTAATCCGGGTCAATATTGTTAGGGTATGTCAAAAAACTCTCTCGTCTCGTTTTCTTCTTCATCGTCAAAGTCACCCCACATCGCTGTTTTACCTTTTTGTAAAGGGCGTTTGATCTTCTTTGCATGTTCACTTTGTAAACACTGGGTCGGTAGGACGATACATAGGACGATTTTGAAGTTGGGGAAGAAAATGAGATCAGAGTTTTTCAACATACCCGAACTGTATTGACCGTATTGAACCGGAAAAAAACTGAGTTCATGGAGACTTAGACAAGATGAGTGTTTGAGGTTAAAAAGTATATAAATTGTCAATTTGTTTTGAAAATGACCAATCATTTTGCTAGATAAGACCTTTATTCCTCGGCTGGGACCGTTTACAGTCATTTAAAGCTGCATTCTGGAAGTTCAAACTCACGGGCACCACTGAAGTCCACTATATGGAGATAATTCCTGAATTTTTTAAAGAATTTTTAAGAAACATAATTTCTTATTGACTAAAGAAAGAAAGACATGAACACCTTTCTTGAACATGAACAATCTAAATTTTTGTTTTGGAAGTGAACTCCTTTAAGAATGTCTAATCTGGTCCTGTCAGCAAGTTGATAATGCATTTTTCACACAAACCTCTAGGGACCTTGCAAATCCATTCATATTTGGAGTCGCATGAGTGAGTCGTGAGAGTGTTTGTGAGGTCACTGTAAACAGCACACATGTGAGAGTCCACTTCATTCATACCCTCAATGAACGACGTCACCACCTGCAGAACGGCATCATTACAATTATTTAACAAGCTGATGAGCACGTTCTTCCATGATTTTCTGTCTCTCTATTTGACATGTAAATATATTCAAACACATCCAAATCACATGACTCCCAGCTTTTTTTTCCTGTTTCTTTTGTGAATTTTTACCGGTGTACCATCGGACCACTCCCAGGCTCCGTCGGACTGAGGGTTTCTCTTAGTAAAGCCCACCCAAAACCAGCGACCCTCTGTACTGAAAATAGACAAAAAATAAAAGGAAGAAGAGAGAAAAATTTAGAATTGCAACGTTACATATAAGCCCACCTACATACATTTTTTTTTTTAATAAATAATACTTTTATTAAGCAAGAATGCAGTAAGTTAAATGAGAAGTCCACTTCCAGAACAACAATTCACAAATAATTTACTCACCCCCTTGTCATCCAAGATGTTCATGTCATTCTGTCTTCAGTCGTGAAGAAATTATAGTTTTTGAGGAAAACATTTCAGGACTTCATGGACTTCATTGGTGCCCCGATCTTGAACTTCCAAAATGTAGTTTAAATGCAGCTTCAAAGGGCTCTGAATGATCCCAGCCGAGGAAGAAGGGTCTTATCTAGCGAAACAATCAGTAATTTTTTTCGGAAAATAAAAATTTGTATACTTTTTAAGCACAAAAGCTTGTGTAGCACAGGCTCTGGGATGCACGTTCACGACGCTACATACTATTGAATCACGTCGAAAGGTCACGCGGAACGTAGGTGGAAATACAGACCCAGTGTTTACAAAGCGAACGCGCAAAGACTAAGAAAGTCCAAGTAAGTCAAACGCTGTTTACAAACAAAAAGGTACAACGATGTCGGACGATTCTGAAGTTGTAGGATAAAATAAGATGAAGTTTTTCGCCATACTCTACCTTTTTGAGCCGGAGTACACAGACGATGAACTTATACGTGTTTCGTAGTAGTGATGGGAAGTTCGGTTCATTTTACAGACTCTGACCTTTAAGTCCCGTTCAGCAAAATAAACTAATCTATTTTCAAGTTGTTTCGTTCATTTTAGCAAAATATAATTCAATGTGTTATGTGTTACTTCCCTAACACATCTACTGCTTACACAAATGTTGATCACACTACAAACAAGACAAAACTGTAATGCTATAAGAAACAGAAAGATTAATTCATTGTTTACCTGGGTCTTTAGTCTATGATTAGCTCACCTCACCTCTTATCTGACAAGTTTTCGGGTTTCAGTCATTCGTTCATCATGTGACAGCCCTATAAGATGAAGGAACGACTCGAAACAGGTGAACTAATTCCAGTACAGAATCTAATAGGATGTTGCGCATGCGCGACTGAACGAATCACTTCCCAAGACGACTCGTTCTTCTGAGTCACATTAAAGATTTGTTCAAAATGAACTAATCATTCAAGAACGACCCATCACTAATTCGTAGCATCATGGACACGCATCCCAGAGCCTGTGCTACACAAGCTTTTGTGCTTAAAAAGTATACAAATTTTTATTTCGTTTCACTAGATAAGACCCTTCTTCCTCGGCTGGGATCGTTTAAAGCCCTTTGAAGCTGCATTTAAACTAGATTTCGGAAGTTCAAAATCGGGGCACTAATGAAGTCCATTATATGGAGAAAAATCCTGAAATGCTTTCCTCAAAAAACATAATTTCTTTACGACTAAAGACAGAAAGACATGAAAATCTTGGATGACAAGGGGGTGAGTAAATTATTTGTAAATTGTTGTTCTGGAAGTGGACTTCTCCTTTAATCGAAAGCGGCAGTAAAGACATTTATGTGTGTTACAAAAGTTACAAAATGTATCATGGTTTCCACAAAAAAATATATAACACTGAATAAAATATATTCCGTTATTAGAAATTTTTCACAATATTAGTGTTTTACTGATTTTTGACCAAATAAATGCAGCCTTGGTGAGCATAAGACTTCTATCAAAAACAAAAAATTCTTACAGTCCCCAAACTTGTGAACAGTAGTGTATAATGCGCCAACTGTGGTGGGAAGACATGTAAACCAACCTTTGGAACATCTTGGAGAGGAGATTTTTGACAAAAACCTGATCTTCATAGTGATGGAAACTGGCCAGATCAGCACCCAAAGCCCGGCAGAAGAACTGAGCCTCAGTCCAGGTGCGATGCATCAGGATCTTCTCAATGTGATACACCTAAACAACAAACAGAACATGATCCAACAGACATGAACAACTGGAACATACCAAATAATAATTCATCATTGAGTATTACATGATTATATACTCTCTGTATTACCTTGTAACAGTGAGACAGGCCTTTTCGGCTCTCCCATCCTGTCGGACACGGTGCATTCAGATCTATGTGTGGCGAAGGCATCAGGGTGTCATGGGTACCGCTCACTTCCTGTTTGCACACAGCCAGGGCCTTAAAGGTGTGACAATTTTTCACCTCCCAGTGACCCAGAGCCCGACCTCCAGACATCACCACACACCCTCCTCCAATCACTGCAGACACAGGAAGAGAGATGGTCAATTAAATTAAGAGCTTTGAGTAATTAATGCTAGAATTACTCATTTTTTGGAAGACTTACCTGGCTGGTGTCGGTTCCAGTTGGTGTAGGTGAGGGCTGCCGACGAGCCGTTCTGGGTCAGCCAGCGGTACTCGCCGGTTTTGTTCCGGTCCTGCAAAGCTGTCCAGTAGGATCGGGACTCAGAATCTCCCATTTCACTGATCAGGCTGTTTAGAAAGGCCTGCTCAAACCTGCCGAAGAGAAACCACACACTCCGATTGTGATCTATGTGTCTGCCTCTTTCATGTTGTAAACGTCTTAATTATCCCTGTATAGTAAGCATTTCCTGACTGCTTATTTGAGGCTAACCCTATGAAACATGTTTCCTGGTTATTCCAGGTTGGCTAATGCTACTTTCAAGTCCTCCTGGGAAGGTCCATCAGATGCATATTATACTACTGTTTGAAAGTAAAGATGTCTCTGTTTGTAATTAATTGCTTTTTTGAACTTTATTGTCTTTCTATTAAGTCTATTCAAAGAATCCTGAAAATAGGTATCATAGTTTCTACTAAAACATTAAGCAGCACAACTGTTTTCACCATTGATAATAATAAATATTTAATTAGCAGCAAATCAACATATCAGTATGATTTCTTAAGAATTGTGTGACACCGAAGACAGGAGTAATGATATGAAAATTCAGATTTGCATCAGAGAAATAAATTACTTTTTAAATTATATTTAAATAGAAATCAGTTTTTTTAAATTGTAGTAATATTTCACAATATTAGTTTTTACTGTATTTTTAATAAACGAAATGCAGTCTAAGTGAGCATAAGAGACTTCTTAGTTTTGAACGGTAGTGTAAGTTGTAAATACAATGTGCAAGTTCAAGTACTTTTTTTTAGATTATAATACACTAAATAATTTTATACCTAATGTTTTATTATTTAATTACAATACTATTGCATTCAATTACCAAACTAGTTACAGATGATTAACTGATGTTTGGCTTTTTTTTTAAAACCTGCATGTAGCCTCATACGCTTAATTAAACTACCAGTCAAAAGTTTTTGAACAGTAAGTTTTTTAGAAGTCTCTTCTGTTCACCAAGCTTGCATTTATTTGATTCAAAGTACAGCAAAAACAGAAAAAAAGTAAAAAAAAAATACAAAAATATATATAATAATAATAATAATTACCTTTTTAAAAAAACTGTTTTCTATTTGCATATCTTTTAAAATATAATTTATTTCTGTGATTTCATATTATCATAAATTTTATTACTTCAGTCTTCATTACTTCAGTCTTCTGTGTCACATGATCTTTCAGAAATCATTCTAATATGCAGATTTGCTGCTCAGAAAACATTTATAATAATAATAATTATTATTATTAATATTAAGTTATAACATTAAAAGATTTCTATTCCAAAAAATTATATTCCTGTTCTATTTGGACTCCAGGCTTTTTCAGATGAATGCTTTGGATATTTGTATTCATCAAAGAATCGTGAAAAAATGTACTCAACTGTATTAAATATCGATAATAATAATGATAATAACAAAATGTTTGTTGAACAGCAAATCAGCATATTAAAATGATTTCTGAAGGATCATGTAACACTAAAGACTGGAGTAATGATGCTGAAAATTTTGCTTTGATCACAGGAATAAATTACATTTTAAAATACATTCAAACAGAAAGCAGTTATTTTAAATAGTAAAAACATTTTTAAAATGTACTGTTTTGCTGTACTTTAGATCAAATAAATGTAGGCTTGTTGAGCAGAAGAAAATCTTACTGTTCAAAAACTTTCGACTGGTAGTGTATATACTGTTTATATGTATAATAATAACAATATCATATCATATGTAATATATTTTTAATATTATTCTGGTAAGCTTTATATCTATCCTTTGCCAACAAAATGCATAAAAACTAAATTGTCAACATTCACAGTCATTGCTTTCTCTGATCAATACTGATCAGAGAAATTTTTGACATACCTGTTTTCTACAGTAACAAGAGGAGATCTGCAGTAATATCCTTTCACTGCATCCTCAAACGTCTGCTCCTGATCTGTGATTTTATAACACCAGTTGCCTTTCCTTCTCCAGCCCTGCATATACACACAACACAAAATATAGCTGAACAGATGCTGAAGGCTTTGACTGACCAACAAATGCACTATTATTAAAAAGACTTGAAAGAACACACCATGCTGAAACACATATACCAGCTTTTTCTTAAAACTCAGATTGTTATGATTTGTATTGTGCAGTATAGGTTTTACATGTCATATGTAGTTATGTAGGAAGTAGTAATTAATGCAGTGTATCATATTTCTCTAAAATAGTAAATCAAATGTATAATACTACTACCATATTTTTCGTGATATACTTTTCAGGATTTTTTTTTTTTTTCATAATTTGAAATGTGCAGACATTTGTAATATTCCAAAGTCACATTTGCATGAATTAGAATAGTATATAAGCCCGAGTTCATTTGCATACCACATTTCCCACAAGCTGGTAGTTTCAGATTCGCTTAAATAAATAAGTATAGACTTTGCATTCATCGTAAATGTTGTTTATGTTTGTTTAAATGTTGTTTTGTTCAGTTCTGAATAAAGTTCAATTTAAAGGATTTGTTGTGAAGTAAGGGCAACTAAAATACATGTTTACAGTGTTTATAATGTTTGTAAACATTTAATTTTATTTAATATTTTAGTTTACATTATTTCTGAATGTAGTAACAAATGGAACTGATCTTTGTTTTTTTTTCTCAAAAACGCAATTATAGCCAGGTATGATTTCTGGAAAATACTGTTTATTTAATACAACTCTTTGTATAAATAGTGCACAGTTCATTGTATAAGCAGGCAATCTTGGATGCAGCATTAGCTGTAATTCTCTAGTGGCATCTGGCTGTGTTTTTACACCTGCCCTCAATTAACCCTGAGTTCAATGGTCTCAATTTGGTGTCCTTCACATAACCTTAACCATACAAAAATATGCATTTTAACAGCCCAAACTGACACAACCGGTTAGCTCACGCTTAACAATTTTAGTCAAGATCAAGTTTTGGGTTAAAACTAATATTAAAGGGAAAATGTATATATTTAAAGTCTTCCCCATTTGACACACTTTTGCCTTTAAGCAGAATATAAAACCATTTCAGTAGACAGTAAACGGTTGTTCTTTGCAAGCTGAGTAAGTGTGAATGTGACACATGCATGAGCGTGCACCACCACGTGCGCATCTCTGAAAAATGCCCTTACTCTGTTTAGTCACATTCGCCCTTCTTTCAGCCGTCATGTTTCATAGGCAGTAAAAGCAGACTTAGAGCGACAGAACAGATCTGAATCAGTTCACTGTTCTCTGTGACCTGCTCTCACCCTCGCTGACGGCCGTTCCATCCTCCAGACACATGGCCTGTCTGCCCTCCTCACCCCACACAAAGCCCATCTCAAGAACATCCAGTCAGAAATGCAGGAACAGTTGGAACAGAAGTGGCAGTAATGAGACGGGAAAAAGCAGTTCGAAATTGGCGTTTTTTCCCTTTTCTGACCTCCACTGAATTGCATTTTATTCATGTTTCTCACTCAATGTATTTTGAATGACATGCAGTGGGGAACTTTTGTTTTTTTGTTCTTGTTGTGCTTTTATTTTGAAATGTGAACTTTAGTCATATTAATTTGATAGTGTTCACTTTATCTACACAATACCAGCGGGTCACTTTATCAATTATTAATGCGTAACAAAACAGGAAAAAACCTGCAGATAATGCTGGACAAACTAGTCCAAAATGTAGCTACTGTAGTTAGGTTTTTATTAGTTAAGCTGATAAAAAGTAAATATTCCACTTTATCCATCACTTATTCTTTTTTATAAAGTAAACTAAATTATTTGAATGATTCAGAGTGAATCTACCCAGTTGAGATTATTTCTGCTAACCTATATAAATCAATGAAAAGTACTGACTCCAAAGAATGATTAATTTGTGAATTAGCATTAGTTTTATTTTAGTATCATTTATATACCATGGTATGGAAGCTTGTTTCTGCCACTGAATAAACTTTTTTTAAAAAGGTAATTGTGACTTTTTAATCACACAATTCTGACTTTTTGTCTCAGAATTGTAAAATATAAACTCACAATTATTATCACAGTTATGAAGTCAGAATTTTGAGATATAAACTTGCAGCTCTGAGAAATGAAGTCAGAACTGCACTGATATAAACTCGTAAATGCGATTTATGAAGTCAGAAGTGAGAGATTTAAACTTGCAAATCAGAATTTTTCCCCGAACTGTGTGATACAAACTTGCAATTGCAAGTTATAAACTCAGAATTAAATAAACTCAGAATTGCTGGATATAAACTTACAATTCCAACTTTTTTTCTCAGAATTACAAGTTTATATCTCGCAAGTCTGACTTTATAACACGCAATTGCAAGTTATTAATTAGAATTACATACAGAAAAACATACCGTATCAGTCTTTTTTCCCCCTCAAAATTCGACTTTATAACTCACAATTGCTAGTTTGCATCTCACAATTCTAAGAAAAAAAGTCAGAATTGAGAGATATAAACTCACAAAGTTGCAAGATATAAACTTGCAATTTTTTAACCTTGCAATTCTGAGAAATAAAGTTAGAATTGTGAGTTTATATCACAAAATTCTGACTTTATTTATATCTCACAATTCTAAGAAAAAAAGTCAGAATTGAGAGATATAAACTCACAAAGTTGCAAGATATAAACTTGCAATTTTTTAACCTTGCAATTCTGAGAAATAAAGTCAGAATTGTGAGTTTATATCACAAAATTCTGACTTTATTTATATCTCACAATTCTGACAAAAAAAAATCAGAACTGTGGGATAAAGAGTTGCAATAACCTTTTTTTATTTTTCATTCAGTGGCAGAAACGGACTTCCATTAATATTTTAAAATATTTTTATTTATTTATTTTTTTTAATTAGTTCTTTTGTATTTGTGTTTAGAATTAGATATAGCTTTTCAGTTTTTATTTGAGTAATTTTAGTCATTCAACATTTCAAGTTTTTCAAATAACGTACTTTATTTCAGCTTTATTTCAAATACCATAAATGTTTTTACAGTGTTGGGTGTAACTACTACTAAGTAATTAGTTACTGTAATTTAATTACTTTTCCGTTGAAAAAGTAAAGCAAAGGTAATTTAATTTAATTACAGTTACATCTTATGTATTTGAACTTAATACTGTGTATAGACTAGAACATTTATATACAATACAATAGTGGATTTAACATCAAAATTTAAAGTCTAACCTTAAAATGCATGCTTTTTATGCTCCCTTCTCACTTTAAATACTTAAGTCAACAAGAATATTGGTAACACTTTACTCTCCAATTCTCACTATTAACTAGTTGGTTATTACCATGAATATTACTGGGATACTGGCTGTTTATTATTACTTAAAAAGCACATATTAATGTCTTATTCTAAATCCTTATGCTAAATCCTTAATCCTATCCAATTCTTAAACTGAGCTACTACTTTACTAAGTATTAATAAGCAGTAATTAGGAGTATATTGAGGCAGAAGTCATAGTTAAAGAAGTTTATTTCTAGAACAAAAACTGACAGATAATTTATAAGATGTTCATGTCTTTCTTTCTTCAGTCGTAAAGAAAATATGCTTTGTTGAGAAAAACATTTCAGGATTTCTCTCCATATAATGGACTTGAATGGTGCCCCTGATTTTGAACTTCCAAAATGCAGTTTTAAAGGGCTTTAAACAATCCCAGCCGAGGAAGAAGGGTCTTATCTAGCTAAATTTATATACTTTTTAATCTCAAATGCCCGTCTGTCTAGCACTGCATGAACTCTGTGTATTCCGGTTCATGAGAGTTAGGGTAGGTCTAAAAACTCCCATCTCATTTTCTTCTCCAACTTCAAAATCATCCTACATCACTGTTTCACATTTTCTTTTCGTAAAGGGTGTTTGATCTTCTTTGATGGTCGCTCTGTAAACGCTGGGTTGGTTCCTTTGCAGCGATGTTGAAATTTGAGGAGAAAATGAGTTGGGAGATTTTCAACATACCCTAACTGTCATGAACTGGAATACACAGAGTTCAGGCAGAGCTGGACAAGATGAGCATTTGAGGTTAAAAAGTATACAAACTGTCAATTTTATTTTAGAAAATAACCAATTGTTTTGCTCCTTACTCAATTGTTCTTTCTGGGATCGTTTAGACCCCTTTGAAGCTGCATTTAAACTGCATTTTGGAAGTTCAAACTCGCAGGCACCATAGAAGTCCACTATATGGAGAGAAAGTCTGAAATGTTTTCCTCAAAAAACATAATTTTTTTACGACAGAAGAAAAAAAGACATGAACATCTCCGTAAATTTTTGTTCTGGAAGTGAACTCCTTTAAAGCAGGGGGCAATTTGCGCTGCTCTTGATAGATTGCACTGGTCATTATAGAAATGATCTGGTTGCGTCTGTGTTCTTTAATGTGCGCATTGTCAGTAAATCACATGCAGAATTGTGCTCCAGCACTAATTTGCCCCGTTTAGTAAATCTGGCCCTACGTCTGTTAAAGTACGCTCTCACCTCTGGACATCCTTCGTCCCATTCTCCAGTAGGATGCTGGGGAACAAGACCTGACACCTTGCAAATTGCTGCATGCTGCTCTTCACAATCGTCAAACTGCCATCGGCCTTCCTAAAACACACACACAATGAGTCTTTTATCAAGTATGGAAGAAGTTCAAAAAAGGTCAGATTGGTCATGTGACCTGGTGGATGCCTAGACCACTGTGGTTTACTGCTGTGACTAACTGGTGGCTGTGATTACCTAAGATAAAGCTTTCATGCAGTGACTGCCTCTGAAATCAGATCTTGCCATTTTTAACTTGCATACAGCTGCTGTCTTTCTGAACACATACTGTATGTGGTTGGTTTATGACTAATCTGATCTCCGGCCTCTGATCTCACCTTCCTGTCCGCTGTAACACAGATTCGTTCGTCGTCTTGGCGATGGGAAGGCTCCTGGGAGTACCAGGATGTGAACGTGACAGGAGTGCCGTCTGACCACTGGACTGTTGAAAGTTTGGCCTCCTTATGCAAGCCGATCCACACCTTAGAATTGGATCCTGACACAAGCAACATATTGTTATCACTGTAACTTCAATCAATGACACTATAAAGTAAAGAATATTTCATTTCACTTCAGTATTAAATCCAGCCAACCATTGGAGAGCAGTTTCAGCAGCAGTTCCTGTTGGGAGAGGGAGTGGATGCTGACCAGTTCTGCCCTGAAAGCTCTGCATGCACTGGAAGAGCTGTCCCAGCTCGAATTCTTCTCCAGGTACCGGTAACAAAACCCATTGTGGTCCAGCCAACCATTAGGACAAACTGTCTCCCTGTACTGCCAGTTACCTTGTAGACAAATAGACAGAGAGAAGATTTAAAATATATTCAAAAACAGATAATATAGCACAGATTACTGTTTAAAGGTTTGTGGCTAAGATGGCCACTTCAAGGATCCCTCAAATCTTATCATAAAACCTGGAAACCTTTCTTAGATTACATTAAAGATTTACTTTCTTCTCCTGATGCTAGTGCTGATATGCTATATCAAAGTCTTAATGGCGTCTAATGGGAAGTCGGAAGATACATATTGAAGAGAGGAATGTTTGTTTGTTTAAAATTCGATTTTTTTTCTTTCTTTTTATTCATATTTTAATTTATTTATATGTTTCTTTACCTTTATATCAAGTACACCTTTTTATTATATTATATTATATTATATTATATTTAGGGCCACCGTAACTGGGGGGGAAGTTAGTTTGGAAGATACATATTGAAGAGAGGAATGTGTGTTTATTTATAATTTTTTTCATAATTTTTTTATCATTTAGATTTTTTATTAATAATTTATTTTATTTGTAGTTTTCTTCTTCCCTTTACATACATGGTATGTATTATTATATTATATTATATATTTGTTAATTATTTATTTTTTTTTAGTTATTTATTTTTATTTTCATTTTTATTTTCATTTTTTGGGTGGGAGGGATGAGGACTAAGACAATCTGTAAATTTTAACTTTTCATTGAATGTACCATTTTGTATTCCTCTTGTTAAACGGCTTTATCCTTTGATGAATATAGAAAGTTTAAAAGAAGCTTTATTTTATTTATTTTTTTTTTTTAAATGTTTGTTTTTTATGTAATGTTGGGCAAAAAAAAGTAAATAAATAAATAAATAAATAAAGCAAAATAAAATAAAATAAAATAAAAATTTTGTAGTATTTTGTCTAAAAAGAAATAAAACTTTATTTTGTGCTATGGTAAAGGAAAAAAGTGTTTGAATGAAAGTCCTTAGCATTATATTGCTCTTAATATAGTAATCCTAAATGGTAAATTTTGTCCTGCAATAAAAACCAATAAAAATCCACTAATACTGACCAGACCTGATTAAAATACTTTTTGTTTTAATCAATCAATCATCGGTTTTATATTTAAAAATAGGTAACACTTTATAATAAGGTTTCATTAGTTCATGTTAGTTAATGTATCAACTAAGATGAACAAACAATGAACAACATAGTTATTACAGTATTTGTTAATGTCAGTTAATAAAAATACATTTGTTCAATATTAGTTCAGGTTAATTTACAGAGCATTAACTAATGCTGACAAACACAACTTTTGATTTGAATAATGCATTAGTAAATATTGAAATTAACTAAGAATAATAAATGCTGTAGAAGTATTGTTCATTCTTAGGTCATGTTATCATGTTATCTAATAAACCTTCTTGTAAAGTGCAAAAAATATAGATATTTAAAAAGATAGATTTAAATCAAGCCATCTTCATAGAATCAAGCCAACTGTCTTCTTATATTGTTGCGGATAACTCCGACCATTTCTATATTTACACACGCACTGTGAGAAATCTGTGTGTTTGTGTGTTTTTGATAGCCAGGGACAGGAGTTCAAACTCTAGATGGGACACAGCTGTTGTGCATTTGAGCAAAACTCAGGGCATGCCCACGTTCTTCTCTTCTAACCAATCACAGTCAATGTTTACCCTCATGGAAACAATAATCACCAGTCTGTATCTGACAGTCGACTCATTCCTTCAATAATAAGCACTGGAAAATGACACATGTTTTACGTAATACTGGCTGTTACAAGCTTAAACTAAACTAGGTGAGTGGATTGTCTGGGAAAAGTCAGACATGTTAGGGGAAAACACAAAGAGCAATTAGAAACGGATGGATGGGTGAACAAAAAAGCTGGATTAATGAAAGGGAAAGATGAATGACTAGTCAGACCACTCATCTCTTTACCAAGCGGCTCTGCTTTCTGGCTGTGTTTGGTGGTTTTCTTGCAGATGTAGGGCAAGGCTGACTCACAGGACAGACTCTGCCAGGAACCCTGCGTGGAGTTAAACACCCCACACTGCTGGTTATCCTGCACCGGCTTGGAGGTCAGATCTGGACAGGAAGAAATGAACAAACAGTGAATAGGGTAGACAGACAGAACCAACTTTTAACATCGAAGTCAGATGTGATGAGAGTTATTAGATTCCTCAGGCCATCTCAAGCTAAAGATGTAACTGGGATGAATACATGTTTTCAGAAATATTAGTCAACCCAATTACTCATGGAATGTTCCCAAATGTGTGGAAATTAGCTGCTGTAATTCCTGTATTTAAAGGAGGTGATCTGCCTGCAACTACAGACCTATTATGACTTGGATGGTGATTTCCAAGGTAGCCAAAAAACTAAATGCAAAACTAACGATAAATCATTTAAATACCACCAGTGCTTATCCTTTACATCCACATCAGTTTGGTTTCTGTGCTAATCACTAAACAGATACAGCCAAGTGCTATTTTACGGAAAAAGTATTGGTAGAAAAGTTATTGTTGGATCGAAGAAGGGTTGTCAGTGCTTTAATGTCATTAATCACCATTAATCATGGAATTCTCTGATTTAAACTGAATACATTTTACTTTTTTGTAAACACCATTAAAGGAGAAGTTCACTTCCAGAACAAAAATTGAAAGATAATTTACTCACCCCCTTGATGTTCATGTCTTTCTTCTACAGTCGTAAAGAAATTATGGCAAACATTTCAGGATTTTTCTCCATATAGTAGACTTCAATGGTGTCTACGAGTTTGAACTTCCAAAATGCAGTTTGAATGCAGTTTCAAAGGGGTCTAAATGATCCCAGCCAAGGAAGAAGGGTCTTATCTAGTGAAACGATTGGTTATTTTCTTATAAAAATGACAGTTTGTATACATTTTAACCTCAAATGCTCGTCTTGTCTAGCTCTGCGTGAACTCTGTGTAGTCCGGTTAATGACAGTTAGGGTATGTCGAAAAACTCCCATCTCATTTTCTCATCCAACTTCAAAATCGTCTGCAGAAGTACCAACCCAGTGTTTACAAAGTGAATGCACAAGGAGGGTCAAACACCCTTTACAAAAAAATGGTAAAACCAAAAAAATATAGGATGATTTTGAAGTTGGAGGAGAAAATGAATTGGGAGTTTTTCGACATACCCTAACTGTCATGAACCGGAATACACAGAGTTCACGCAGAGCTAGACAAGATGAGCATTTGAGGTTAAAAAAGTACAGAAATTGTAAAAAAAAACAAAAAAAAAAACGTTTTGCTAGATACGACCCTTCTTGCTCGGCTGAGATTTGGAGCCTTTTGAAGCTGCATTTAAACTGCATTTTAAAAGTTCAAACTCACGGGCACCACTGAAGTCCACTATATGGAGAACATTCCTGAAATTTTTTCATAAAAAACTAATTTCTTTACAACCGAAAAAAGAAAGACATGAACATCTTGGATGACAAGGGAGTGAGTAAATTATCTGTAAATGTTTGTTCTGGAAGTGAACTTCTCCTTTAAATGGGTAGAAACATATTTAACACATCAGACTTAGTGTGAAGAATCATCAATCGGGTGTTATTTCCTTTTCAGTAGGTGTCCTGCTAGGTTCGATCTTGGGCCCACTTTTATGTTTTCTGTATGTAAATGATTTGTCAAATGTTTGTCTCAATTCCAGCTTCCAGATGTATGCTGATGACACAGTAGCATTTGTACATGTTAATAGTGCAGCTCAAACTGCTGATCAGCTAACAAACTCAATGATAAAGATCACAGAATGGCTAAAACATAATTGCTTACATTACAATTACGAAATGTATCAAAAACTGTATGTATGTATTTTAGTAAATCTAAACATTGTATTAAATATCTGAGTGTATACATAATTTAAAAGATAACAATCTTTTAAATCGCATGTCAAGAAGGTTTGATGTGGTTTGAAGAACATTCATTTTACATGGTAAATTCTGCTGCCGTCTTGTCTTTTCTGCTATGCTAGTTTGAGATTTTTATGCTATGTACATGAGGTTGTTTGTATGCTTACATTGTCCTTGTCTGTATATCAATATGTGTAAATGTGCACGAAGACTGACTCAAAAGAGAAGAAATTGTTAAAGGGGTCATCAGATGCAAAGTTCACTTTTTCAAGTTGTTTGAACATTAATGTGTGTTGGCAGTGTATGTACAAATCTTTAATGATAAAAATCCATGCAGTGGTTTTTATTTAATCTGTAAAAATAATATCCCCTTTTTCAAACTGAGCCATTCTCAGATGCCTGTCGCTGAGGCCGCTCCCACCATAGTTGATTGACATAAGCGTTTTACCTCAGATCAGCTGTAACAGTCCGACCTCAGTTGTTTCGATGCCGGAGCAGGGATGTAAGTTAGACAAGAATATCTCCGATTGAGGTGTTGTGTTGCTGGATGTAATAATGAACATAGTGATAGTGGTCGTCATTTACTCCCGACATCTGAGCCGCTAAAGATGCTGTGCATTACGTTTGTCTGTGAAGGGAATGTGCCTCCCAATCTACATAAATGCGTCTGTGTTCGTGCAAATCATTCATGATCCAGCTTCACCTACAGCAGAAGTGAGTATAAGGGTTTTTTATTGAATCTTTGCGATCGCCTTTCCTTATTACGTGGTATTTAGCAAGTTTAGTGGCTAAGCGCGGCTTAAGTAAACAGGCTCGTCACTCCACAGAGAGAAGAGAGGGGCGGGGCGAGCAGAGCTCATTAACATTTAAAGCAACCTTGACCAGAACAGGATGATTTTTGCAGAGCTCAATTTAGGTAAAAAGGGTGTTGTTTTACACTACCATTGAGAATTTTTAACCAAAGTATATTATAGACTTTTCATTAAGACCCTACAGAATCATATCAACTTGTGGAAATTGGGCATCCGATGACCCCTTTAAATAAAGTTGTTATTCTTGTTTTTGCACACAAAAATTATTCTCGTAGCTTCATAATATCATGGACTATTTTAACAATGTCCTTACTACCTTTCTGGCCCTTGAATGTGTCAGTTGCATTGAGGTTTATGCAAGGTCAGAAAGATTTTTGTAAAAATGTCTTAATTTGTGTTCCGAAGATGAACAAAGGTCTTACAGGTTTGGAAAAACATGGGGGTGAGTAATTAATGACAGAATTTTATTTTTTTACCCTTTTATATGTAAAACTGCCCATGAAGAACAACTCTTCAATAACATAAGCCAAACATACCTGCAGTATAACTGACAAGAGCCAAAGGAGAATCATCAGACCACTGCCATCCCCCCTGTTGACTGAGATGGTTTAATCCAATCCAGACCATCACACCCATATCTGAAAGTCTTCCTGGTGGAACACAATAACAACCGTGACACACCAGTGAAATACTTGAAAGCAGCCAGGTTATAAAACATTCACACAATATCTTTAATAAAAATCACTGGACTACATAAAAAATGCTTTTCAATATAATTTCAATATCACCAAAAATATCATTTGAGTGTGTGTTTACCTTTGATATAGCTCTGTTCACTGGACTGTGTGATGGACAGAAGACTCCCACCCTGTGCTTGACAGGAAGTAAGAGCTTGACTCCAGGTGAGGATGGAGTACAAGTTAAACTGATAACAAGCATTCAGCTCCGGATGGCTATCCCAGAATTCACTGCAGCCTGACACTGGAAAAAAACATGCATATACATGCTCTGTTTGGTTCCTTTAGTTACTTACTGCATACTCAATATACACTACTATTCAAAAGTTTAAATATATAGCATAAATAATCTTTTGAACGGTAGTAATGTATACAGAAAAGTAAAAATGAAAAATAAAAATGAATTAATATGTGGTTTTACCTGGACTGGGGCATAAGCCCCATTTCTCATCTTGATCATAGCGGTTCGTAGTGGCACACCAGAGGTGACGGTCCTCTCTGCCCTCAGAGGTACAATCCCAAAACCATTTATTGTTGTATTTGAAGGGTATGGAGCAGGTAATGCCATGGGAGTTTCCTTGTAGCGTGTGGATGTCTATCAACACCAAGAAAACAACAGTTGTAGAACAAATAGAAGCTGTATGACTGCAGCCACATCAAAAAAACCTCATCAAACAATCCACTGAATGCACTCGTTTAAAGTAGTCAACCAAAATGGGACTTCAGTCATCAATACAGATATCTAGAGAGCAGGTTATAAAATAGCCAATCAGAATCCACCTGATTTTAAAGCGACAGGCACGCTTATAATAAACAGAATGTTATCACTTATTAGTGTGGACAGTAATATCGTCATCATTATATTAATCTTTAGAGTTGCTGTTCTTAGTATGACCAGGATTTTAAATTAGATATTTAATTTTGCTTTATTGCTGATTCTAGTTTTAAAAAATGTGTCTAAAGACATCTTGCCTTCATATGGGTAAGCGCACGGCCCTTCCCCGGCCGCGCCGTAAACCCTCCACTGCTGCACTGATGTGGTCCACCTCACCACCACCACTTTGGAGTTCACCACTGCTAGCTTATTAACCATCACACTGTACAACATGCTGCCCCCACAGCGCCACCACATGGTTGGGAGGGAAACATCACACTCAAAGACGCCCACGTCAGGTTGACCCATCTTGGTTGCGTTGATCCCTAGACAACGATTGGTGCCCAAATTGTAAAGACGGTGCCGGGACACCCATTTCCAAAGCAGGGCGGCAGACGGGGGCTCACAGCTGGTCAGAGATAGACCGGACGAGTCCGCTGAGAGGCAAAGCTTCAGCGATATACTCTCCAACTGAAAAACACCTTTACCTGAGACACACAAACACAGATGGACAACAACGTTATACATGGCAGTTTTTGAATTGGTCATACTTTCTTGTCGTACCAAATACACTTGGGAGATGTGAGGCCCAAGGGCTTTTTTTGACCAGTGGGAAAAGCCTTTCTTTAAGGGGTATTATATAGCCATTTACATGCAAAGCCATGTTAGATTATAAAGGCAGGTGATATTGGAGATTCAAAGGCATTCAGAAGCACTGAGGTATCAGACAGGTCTGATTATGCAGCGAACAGATAGAAAGATAGAGCTGCTATCTCCAGTTTCACCTCCACAAAATGGGGCTTAATATTTCAGAGTTCTCAGAGCCGACAGGGCTGAGGGTCTTTTGTGGGCGTTGACACGAAAGAGTAATTGAAGATACAGGCCAAAGACAAAGATATTCTCAAACAGTCGAGCACACACACAGAGTATTCTCAAACTTCAAAGGGAAGTCGCGCATTATCCTCGCCATATGGAATATGCTTGAAAGTATAGGATTTTCTTGTCTGGTAGTGATCATTACGTCCTCTTAAAATGAAGAAGATTACATTGTTGTATCATTTAGGGCTGTCACTAATTAATATTTAGGTAATCGAGTAATCTAGGGCTGTCGTGATTCGTCGACTATTCCATTTCTAAAAATCCTCGATTTCATTTTGCCCGTGTCAGCAAAACACCGGAAGTGGCATTTTTCACAGAATCGTTGAAACGTATTATTACACACATAATTAAGCATAATTGTAATTTCACAAACGCTATTCAGTTAAATAAATACGTTTACTTTATGTGCTTTATTTAAATACGTGTAGGTTACATATGTGCGTCAGGGGTACGTAATGACGTAATTCGCTGATTAACCTCCATAGTACGATGAATTGTTGTGGAAATAAACTAGCTAGTCACGACTGTTTCCCGAACACGGTTGCATCTCCGTCGTTTGAACAACATTAGTTCAACAATGTAGGGCCTTTGTTAATGACGTCACCAAATAATAATTTACGCTATTCAACTTATTAGATACACTCCTAAACAAAATCTTAAGACCAGGGGAAACATTACAAGTATTCACATTTTGTGCTGGTGGATCGTAACCAGGTTGTAAGTACTACTTCAAAATGGCAAAAGAAGAAACAGGAGCAAGAGCCAAAAAATAGAAAGTAGGCAATTCATAGAAAACTGAAGAAAACTCAAACAGGCTGTTCATCAGCTGATCAAAAGTTTAAGACCATCGCCCAAAAAAAAAAACACAACAGAGCTAAAAGTGTCACCACTTAAAAAAGTGTCACTACTTAAAGCATTCATTTTGGTATGCTTGATGCGACTGTTTCCAGGAGGCTGATGGGAATGTGTGACCATGTGGTGAAGATGGCTTCACGAAGGGCATCCACAGTCTGGAACTGACGTATTTTTTTGTAAACGTCCCTTGCCATCCATCCCAAAACATTCTCAATGCAATTTAGATCAGGGGAACACATAGAAAGGTCCAAAAGAGCGACGTTATTCACCTTCGTCAGGTGGGCGTCGTGAACTGCAGCGTTGTCCTGTTGAAAGACTCAGTCATTACCGCACAGACGAGGGCCCTCAGTCAAGAGGGATGCCCACTGCAACATGTCTACAAAGCCAGCGGCCGTTTGACGCCCCTACACAACCTGAAGCTTCATTTTCCCATTGAAGGAAAAAGCACCCCAGATTATGATGGAGCCTCCTCCACTGTGCCACGTAGAAAAAATCTCTAGTGGGATCTCCATGTCATGCCAGTAACATTAGAAGCCATCAGGACCATCCAGGTTACATTTTTTCTTGTCAGAGAATAAAACTTTCATCCATCTTTGCAAATTCCAAATGGGCAAGTTTGTGGCGTGGGAGGAGATGTGGCCTTTGAAGACGTTTTTTGTTCTTGAAGCCCTTCTCTTGCAGATGCTGTCTTGTGGTTTTTGGGCTGCAGTCAGCATCAGTAAGGGCCTCAATTTGGGTCGAGGATTGGTCTGTGTCTTCACAGACAGCCCGTTGGATCCTCAGGCTCCATACAGGTGATTTTTCTTTGGGGTCTACCACTTGACTTTTTTGTCCCATAACTCTCAGGATCTTTTGAGAAATGTGAAATGGCTGTCTTATTGTGTCCAATCTCGGCAGCGATGGCGCGTTGTGCGAGGCTTGTGCGTGCAGCTCAACAATCCTGCCACGTTCAAAGACAGAAAGCCTTTTTGCCTGTGCCATCAGGAGATCATGACAGTGTGACTGCCTGAAGAACAATGACATCCAAGCCATATTTTCGGCAGATTTTAACTTTTTAAGGCTATGGTCTTAAACTTAATCTTAAGTTTTCTATGAATTGCCTACTCTCTATTTTTTGGCTCCTGCTCCAGTTTCTTCTTTTGCCATTTTGAAGTAGTACTTACAACCTGGTTACGATCCACCAGGACAAAATGCGAATACTTGTAATGTTTCCCCTGGTCCTAAGATTTTGTTCAGGAGTGTATGTCTAAAGTGCAGCTATGTTAAACATGGCACCTGATGACTAATTTACTATTTTTTCAGGTCATTTCTTTTTTTTTGATGTTTGATTCATCGCGGGTTACCTCTTACGTCATACTCCGGGGTTCCCGTAGGCATTTATGTGCATGCACACTATTCAAAAACGTCGTTTGCAGAGGAAGCTTAAAAATACATCGATTAAAATGCATTTATATTTAGATGGAGTGAAAGATATAGATTGTACTGCATGTTAGCGTGCTTATTGTGCCCAAGAGCATAATTTATGGAGTCCGTCTTACTAACAAGGAACTATGCCACAGGTCGAGAGCTGTATTTCCAACCACGTAAGTTTGTGACGCTGTTTGCGAATGTTCGTTTGATCTATGGTTTAGCTCTATTATTCTAATATATTATGTATTTAACAGTTTTGTTCAATAAAACCATATGATTTCTTGCTTTTGGTACTTTATTTAAAATAATTATTATTGCCTCTCTGCTATTATATATGTGTGTTTAAGTCATTTTAAAAGCTACCATTCACTTACATCTATTTTGATTAACAAATTTTTTTTATAATTATAGGACCCTATGAAATCTGTTTTATTTCCAAATTCAGTTTTTTTTTCATTTTATTTTTTTCTGTACTCTGTTTTAATGGTTAAATTAAATGTTATTAATCAAAAAGCCTGTCTAATTGGGTTTTACACTTTATTTGTACCATATTCTGTGTTTTCCATTATTTTTCTGGATTCCATTTTAATGGTTCCATTAAATTGTAATAATCAAAAGTGGCTCCAATTAATTAATTATTTAATTAATATTTAATATAATTAAAAAATATATTTTATTTCTTTTTTTTTTTTCCAGAAATACTGTGTATTTACATTTTTCTCCTAAATAAATTTGTTTTTTGATTTTTTTTTTTTTTTTTGTGGGAAATTAATCATTTAGCTTAATCGATTAATCAATAAATTAGTTGATAGATTAATCTATATAAAAATAGTCATTAGTGGCAGCCCTAGAGTAATTGGTTGATTAATCTCATGATTAATTAAGTAATTTGACTATTTATTTATTTATTTTTTGCAGTAATAAAAATAGACCTCAATAATGCAATATTTAGCCACTGGAATGCAAATTTTATCCTGGATGTTGATGTATTCTCCTGTGTTTGCATAGGTTTTTAAAAGAATTACCTTATTAAATTGTTCCCGATGAACGTTATAATAAAGCCAAACTCACAGCGATATGCGAGTACTAAAATTGAATCAATTGTGACAGCTCTAGTGTTATTTATAAATGTTTTTTGTTCGTACAATAAAAATTAGTAGGGTCCAGCGTTGTTTAAAACCCCACTCTCTTTCACTGTATGAACAAAAACAGTGCAAACACTCTTTAAAATATCTTCTTTTGAGTTCAAGTCCCTTGGAGTTTCATTTTTGAGTGAAAGTGTCCTACCTGCATTCCTCCAACTTCTTGAATGTGTTCCATGACCTTAAATATCTCAGTGACAGATTAATTATTTGCTATGTGAGATCATAAAACTCTCTGGAACTTCAAAACCCAAATGGGCCATGTAGAGCATGTTGTTACAGGTCTGAGCGGCGGTGTAGGTGTGTGTTTATGTATGTGCTGACCTCAGCTGACCCTGTTTATAACCAGCCGGGTGACTCACAATGCTTGTTCCCAAGTAACACACATAATGATAAATGCACACCTGGAATGCAATGCTAGTCGCATTGGATTAAAGAATCTGCCAAATGCATGAATGTAAATGTAAATGCACTGGGACTGTAACGAATCAGGCCGTTGGATGAACTGCAGAAACCCACTGTGTCCGTCAGTGGGGGTCGTACTTGTGACATTCCGTTTATTAGAGAAGAAGTCATGCAGTATACTGTATGGCTTGAAGGGAAAACATGGCAAATTGTGGAATCTAACCTCTGGATCAATCTGTCCATCAATAGTGATAGATAGTTGAACTGTGTTATATGCAAAAGGTTGTAAATTTACTCATTTATTTTTCATTTTTGTTACAAAAAATATAAATAAAAATATAAATAAATGTAATATAAATACTAAAACCACACTATATTTTACCAAGATGACCTATATAATGAAGGTAGATGTTAACTGAAAGGTCGAACTGTGTTATTTACAAATAGTTACACAACCAGTCAAAAGTTTTTGAACAGTAAGATTTTTAATGTTTTTAAAGAAGTCTCTTCTGCTCACCAAGCCTGCATTTATTTGATCTAAAGTACAGCAAAACAGTAGTTTTTAAATATTTTTACTATTTAAAATAACTGTATTCTATATAAATATATTTTAAATGTAATTTATTCCTGTGGTTTCAAAGTTGAATTTTTAGCACGATTACTCCACTTATGATCCTTCAGAAATCATTCTAATTCTGATTTGCTGCTCAAAAACATTTATTATTATTATGTTGAAAACACCACTGATGAATAGAAAGTTCAGAAGAACAGCGTTTATCTGAAATAGAAATTTTTTGAAACAAATGTCTTTATCAATACTTTTGATCAATTTAAAGCATCCTTTAAAACTCAACGGTTTTAATTATTGATGATAACAATAATAATTTAAAAAAATGTTTCTTGAACAGCAAGTCAGCATATTAGAATGATTCCTGAAGGATCATGTGACACTGAAAACTGGAGTGATGACGCTATAAATTTAGCTCTGATCGCAGAAATAAATTATATTTTAAAATATAATCAAATAGAAAGCAGTTATTTAAAATAGTAAAAATATTTCAAAATTTTACTGGGTTTGCTGTACTTCGGATCAAATAAATGCAGGCTTGGTGAGCAGAACAGACTTCTTTAAAAACATTAAAAATCTTACTGTTCAAAAACGTTTGACTGGTAGTGTATGACTAGTAGGGAAAGTTGTCACATAATTAATATATCACTAAAAATCTGGTGGCCAAATCAATAATTTGATATCTCAGTCATTGTCATGAATGTTTAACCATTTACATTTAGTCAAATTTCATTGTGACAAACATACTCTGGGTCATGCTGTCCCAAAGGTCAACTTTTTTGTGTTTTTACTTCTTGTAACTTCCTTGTAAATATTCTTTAGTTCAATGTGTACTGTTTACAGTTTTGTCTGAACTGTCTCTGTTGTGTGTCATGTGATGAGCACCCGCCTATCGATTTTTGTTTGTGTGCACTAAACGTTCACCAAGACAAGGGCAGCAGTTGTGTAAGTCTTTAAAACACATTAGTAAATGTGTTTAGCTTACTCTCCCTTGTGTGACTGAAATAATAGTCTGTGCAGGGTGATCTCAGACGAGCAATGACACACCACGGCCAGTCTTTCACAGAGAAGAGCTAGACTGTGCGCTCTACATACTAATGTAATCTGCAGACCGCAGCACACTTCATCTACACGACAAACTCTCCCACACGCTTCTGCCACAGAGGAAAGTATCGTTTCATACAGACAAGTTATGTCGCGCAGGCCGATGGCACTTACTGTACAGTTCGAGAAGTTGAGTTTTGTTCCAAACTTCAGTTTTGTCCGACACTTCCGCCGCAGCACAAGCTAAACTGCTGACATAAAACAGCATATAAAGAGCATAAAGCGCTTCATGGAGGCGAATACGAAGCGTTCCAGTGTATCCTCGCATTTCTTCTGGAGATGAGCGCGCTGCATAGACCGCTGCCTGTTTTTCTCCACACTTTCCGCAAGTTTTGCGATTCTCTACGTCACTGGTCTCTCTATAGGGCAGTAAAAGGCAAAATATTCCTCTCCTCTTACAGCCCGTCTGCTCCGAACGCGACGCGACCAAATTCGAACGCTTGCAGTGGGATGCGTTCTAGATGCGTTCTCGCGTCGCTTGCGTGCAAGTAGCCAAAACATAGCAATGATTTCATTAAATGCTTCATTTAATATGTAGTTTTTAACTGTTTTAAAAAAATATTATCTGATTTATATTTCACGAAATAGCGTCATATATGCCTTTACACAGAAATTACACTCGCAGAAATATGAAATTAATGTTTTAAATAATAAATTATCAACACTTTACATCACACAACAGCCTTAACTTGACTATGTAAAGATGCATTTAGAGAAAAATAACTTGAGACTCAACATCGTTTATGGAAAACCATCAAATATATTACAAAACAGAAGTAGACAGACTTTTTTAGATTTGATCCAGCAAAAACATAACCATAACTAATTACAAAAGGCTCAGCCTTAACTAAATCACAAACATTTGTCACAGATACCTACAGAAAAACATTGCTGTAACAACCACAAGAAACAGTAAACGTAAAACAAGATGATCCAGTGTTGCCCAGATTTAACAGTACTTTTAGCACTTTTAGCAGCACAACACATTAAAATTATTTAGTTTTTCAAATAAATTGACTGCTAGTAACCAGCCCCCGGTTTACAAGCACACAATTACACACACGCACACACAGTGTTCACTTGTACAGTACAAGAAAATAAAATAATAAAAAGAAAAACAGTAATCGCTCCTGGTAAATAGAAGCCTACATTCTGTGTTTCAATACACCGAGTTGGTCAGTAGCCCTAAGAAATATCACTTTTCTGCTGCCCTGTGCTTTTGTAGGTCACATTTTTAAAGGTTGACGTCGAGCTTTTGAAAAGAGGATTTGTGCCCTGGGGATAAAAGATCAACAAAAACACAATTATTTTAAATAAATTGGGGCTTTAACACATTCAAATGAATAGGGAATTCAGTGTAATGCTCTTTCGCTATCATACCGACTGCCATTTCGCTTTCGCCTTCTCTGCCTCAAACTTGGCAACTTCTTTCCGGTCATGGACAGAAACTAGAAACTTCCAGATCACAAGGAGCGTAATGCCAATGATGAGGACAGACATGCACACGCCCAGAGCAATCAAGGGTGCGTTTGGCGGCTCATGGCAATCTGTAGGATAATTATGCACAAATAGTTAAAAAAAATAATAAAGCATAACTTTATTCTAATGTATAATGCCACAAAGTAGAAGTAGAAGAAACTCTATATGTTTGTGTATAAAAAAACTCTTACCATAAACCTTGGGATTGTAAATGATGCTGCCGTAATCACTGTCCACCAAGCTGAAAGACAGTAGACAGTTGTCCTCACTCTGTAAGGTGCACAATGCTGCCCGACTCTCCTCAAAATCTGACAATAAAAATATGTTTACATTATGCATTTAGAAGATGCTTTGGTCACAGTTCCTCAAAATGTATTATTCATCATTGTAATATTCACCAATTCCCATAAATATATTCCATTTTATATATACAGTCTTTATAGCGCATTCCTTTGTCCCTCTTGTGTCTTTAGCAAAGACAGTGTTTTGTGTCTTTTAATTGTCTCCCGGTTAGAGTGTATTGAGCCAGCCACCACAGAACCAGCTGCCTTGTGATCTCAGGGTTCATATAATAGGCTGGTCTTGTATAGACACTCAAGGGTTTGAAACCCAGTGGGCTCCAACAATAGGCTCTCCACACAACAAGCTAAGTAGCATGTCTCCCTTTGTGAAGTGTCAAGAGGGCCGATCTAAAGTTGTCTGCTTTGAGTGTGCGTGTATGAGTACATTATGACAGATTTGGAGGTTTTGGAAGAAATACGTATGGAAGTATATATATGGCATGCTGATTTAACATTTAATCTTCAAAATGTATTAGTATCAATTTACATGCTACTAGTACTTTTTTGTTGGCTACTTATTCTTTAAGTACTAGTGCTTATGTTTAGGTACTAGTAACACTTTAAGGATACTACTATATTCGGTAACACTTTAGTATAGGGAACAATTCTCACTATTAACTAGTTACTGATTAGCATGCCTATTATTAACATATTGGCTGTTTATTAGTACTACTAAAGCACATATTCTGCATGACCATATTCGACATCCCTAATCCTACCCATTACCTGAACTTAACAACTACCTTACTAATTATTAATAAGCAGCAAATTAGGAGTTTATTGAGGCAAAAGCTATAGTTAATGGTTTCTTAATAGCAAGACCTTAAAATAAAGTGTGACCGTATATTCAGTAGATACTAGTACTAATTTAAATAGTGACTAGTAAGTATTCCGCTGTTACAAGTAACACATTTCAAAATTTTACTTGGTGTGACGCTAATATTTATTAGACGCTAGTACCTTTTGTTACTAGTTGTTACTAGTAACAAATCTTATTATACTAGCCATAACTGTTTTTTTATAATTTTATGTTATGACTAGTCAGAATGGCCAATGTAGTACTTACAACTAGCATTTAAACTAGTACTAGCACATACTAGTATTTATTTATTATGTACAAGTATCTAGTAATAAGTACTAATATGTAGTGATAAAGTACTAGTATCTAATAATTGGTACTAGTATCTAAAAATGAATATTTATGTAAAAATATGTACTTGTCACAACTGTAACACATACTAGTCAGAAGTGAATTGCTGATTTCTGAATGACAGATCCCTATAGAAATCAACTTCAAAAATTTGAGTAGTTAGTATTATCTAAAGAATAACTAGTAGCTCACAAATAAGTATGAATACTTAACTGAATAGATACCAGTAGCTAAAAAGTACCATTGTTAGTTATATTTACTAGTAATAAGTATTAGTATCTAAAAAATTACTAGTATTAGAGTAGTACTCTAAAAACAACTACTAGTTTATTAAAAAGGTATTCTAGTTACAATTGCAGTACACACTAGTCAGAACTGAATAGTTGATATCTGAATGACAGATCCCCACAGAAGCCAACTGCAACATTTTTAAGTTGGTACTATCTAAAGAACAATAACTAGTAGCCTACAAATAAGTACAAGTACTTAACAGAACAGATACTAGTAGCAAAAAAGTATTTCACATTTTTACCATTGACTTCTACGGGGATCTGTCGTTCAGATATCCACTATTCAGTTCTGACTAGTATGCGTTCCAACAGAGACACTTAATTTTTTAAAATAGTACTAGTAAGTAGTCATTAGATTCTAGTACTTATTTATTAAATCCTATTACTTTTCATTAGATATTGGTACCTATTTAATAGATACTAGAAGTTATTCATTAAGTACTAGTACTTATTTGTTACACACTAGTATCTTATGTAATTGTTACTAGTAACAAAAAAATAACCAACATCTAATCAATAAATAATAGTAGCATGTACTTATTTATTAGACACTACTATCTTAAAGTTAAAAATCTTACTAGTAAAAAAATGCTAGTAACATCTGGAATAAGCACTAGTATTTAAAAATAAGTAATAGGTACTAGTATCTAAAAATAAACACTAATACATAACTACTACATATGGTCAGAACGGCCACTGTAGAGTTAAAATATTACTAGTAAAAAAATACTAGTAACATTTGGAATAAGTACTAGTAACTAAAAAATAAGTACTAATGCCTAAAGAATACGTACTAGTATCTAATAAATAAGAAATAACCTCTAATGAATAAAAGAGTAGCATGTATTAAATAAATACTAGTATCTGTTGTCAATGTCTAATGTCAAAAATGATAGGTAACTAATAACGACAGAATAGTTCTAGTCACTACTGAAATAAGTACTAGTATATAATAAGAAGTACTATTATCTATTTCATAGGTACTAATATCTAAAGAATAATAACTAGTAGCCCACAAATAAGTACTAGTACCTAATGGAATACATTATAGTAACTAAAAATAAGTACTACATGAAAAGAAATATTAGTACGTTTTATACATTAAATGTTAAAACAGCTTGCCATAGAAAGTATCAAAATTGTCTAATATATACAGGTTTAGAATGACATGAGGTAAGTAAATAATGGCAAAAAGTTAATTTTTAGCTATGTTGTTTCTTTAAAAAAGGCGTAAATTAAATATAAAATTTTTGTCAAATAAACAAGTACCCCACTGACCATGTGACCACTGATAAACGGACACTGCGGAGAACAAAACAATGGATTCTGACCTGTGGAATTGCTGACAGTGGCATGTAGGGAGTTGCACTTTACAGCACACTCGTCCGATGGGTCTTTAGCTTTGAGGTAACACTCCACACAAGGCCTGCGGGACACATAAAGACAACACAAAAAAACCTGTCAGCCCCACAGAGAGTTCGTCTCAAGAGGAAGCTTCGTTTTGTGCTCTTTGTGAGTGCTTTTCCCAGAGCTGATCTCTCTCATTTTCAGTCTCATTCTCTCTGTATTGCCCTATCACGGAGTCAAATGACCCGCAGGGTGACAGGACCTTTAGTGGGAAGGAAATGCAATACTGCAGAGCTGCCACATGCCTTTTGGTGCTCATATATGCCCTCTGGAAATGAGTAGACAAGAGGAAAACTGACCACACACGCATGAACACAAGAGTCATGAATAAAATACAGAGAAAGGTAGGGAGGTGAAGACATGGGGTGCAAGAAAAGAACCAAAATGTCAAAAGAAAAAGGAAAATGCTGAAAATTTTATTTTCTTAATTCAAACTAGATTGTAGCCAAAATGCCTGTTCATTATGAAAGTTAGTTTCAGTCACAGATGCACATGCATGTCTTTACCTGGGTAAGCTGCAGATATCTCCACAGGTCGGGCATCTTTGGCAACGCTCTCCTGAGGCTCCGGGAACGGTGCACTCGCACTTCCCACACACGCACTTGCCCCGTCCGCTGCAGACTGAACCATCCGGAGCCACGCATGAGCGGTTGCTGGTGCTGCAGTTACAGAACTCTCCCATCCAACCTCTGTGACACACACACTCACCACAGTCACAGTCTCCGTGTCCTAGGAAATTAATATTTTAATTCAGCAAGGAACCATTAAATTGACCAAAAGTGACAGTAAAGACATTTATAATATTACAAAAATTTTCTGTTTTGAATAAATGCATTTTTTTTTTACTTTCTACTCAAAGAATACTGAAACAAAATAGATAGTTTAGATAGAAATGTAGATAGTTTCCACAAATAATAAAAAAATTATAATAATAAAAAATGTTTTTTTAAGAACCAAATCAGCATATTAGAATGATTTCTAAAGGATCATGTGACACTGAAGACTAGAGTAATGATGCTGAAAATTCAGCTTTGCATCACAGGAATAAATTACATTTTAAAACCTATTATAATTTTAAATGGTTATTTTAAACTGTAATAATATGTCAGTTTAAAAACTAAATTATAATAAAAACAAAACAAAGCCAATAAACTAAACAAAAATTAAACAAAATAAAAACAAAAAAATAATAATAAATTGATCAAAAGTGACAGTAAAGATATTTATAACACAAAATATTTTTACTTTCTACCCATCAAAGATTCCTCAAAAATATTTATCACAGTTTCCACAAAAATATCAAAATGATTAATAATAAGAAATGTTTCTTGAGAATTATTTGTGAAAGATGATGTGACACTGTATACTGGAGTAATGATGCTGAAAATTCAGCTTTGCATCACAGAAATAAATTACATTTTAAAACATATTAAAATAGAAAACAGTTATTTTAAGTTGTAATAATATTTAATTATATTACCGTTTTTACTGTATTTATGATCAAATAATTGCAGCCTTGGTGCGCATGAGGCATTAAAATAAAAAATAAATAACTGAATGAATAAATAAATAAACAAAATTAAACATTAATTATTAATAATAAATCAGTTTTGTCAGTTCATAACTTTGTTATTAATTACTATTAACTCATCAAAATAATAGAATAAGCAATTACCAATATTTGCTGAAAACAGCATTTACCTTAATTTTATTAGCATATTTAACATTGCACACTTAAGGTAGATAAAAGCTTCAAACTTAACCAAACTTTACCAAAGGTAAAAAAAAAAAAAAATCTTTATTACGTATTTACTTATTACATTATTTTTTAATCTCTTTTTTAAAATATTCATTACACTTAATAATTGTGATAACTGACAGCCCTAAAATAAATATAAAAACCTTGGTCATACTTTAATTTGGGAACCTATTCTCACTCTTACCTAACTATTAACTACAACTTTTGCTTCAATAAACTACTAATTTGCTGTTTATTAATACAATATTTTAACAATGTCCTTACTACCTTTTTGGACCTTGAACATGGCAGTTGCGTTGCTGTCTATGCAGGGTCAGAAAACTTAGGTTTAAAAAAAACAAAAAAAAAAACACAAAGGTCTCTCTTAAAGGTTTGGAACGACATGAGAAATTAACAGAATTTTCATTTTTGGGTGAACTATCCCTTTACATTTACGTATAGGGTGGGATTAATAGATATAAAATATGGTAATGCAGAATAATGCATTAATATGTGCTTTATAATTAATAAACAGTGAATATGCTAGTAATATGCAAGCAAATAAGCAACTAGTTCACAGTGAGAAAGTGTTACCAAAACCCCACACAGCACACTTGTATTTACATGTAAATATATATAAACATGGGACGTTAAACCCTTCCGTCCATGTCCTCCTGAGTACAGCAACTGTTTTGGCAATTATCAGCATGTTATTCTTTCATTAACATTCCAAAGTGCGAAAGCAGATCAAATATCCCTCCCACTCTGTCAGCGCTTTCTTTTCCTCCAGTCAAATCTTGCGACAGTGTTACACTGGGTACTGACCTCCGCAAAGCTCTCCTCTAAACCTGAGGCAGGAAAAGTTGTCGCACTCGCAGTACGGCCCGTACACGCGTCCGAAACTGGACGGGTGACACACACACTGTCCACAGAAACACTCGCCGAGGCCGCTGCACATCTCCGCACCTTCATGTGCCCTGCCACACATATAATCAGAAATTAAAACAAGTCTGCGTGCCTCGCAGGAAACACTCCACTGTGTTGGTTCTCACCTGCAGTCACTTATTTGTTCTTGGCCCTCTGTGCACTCACACTTCGGCCCCACGAAACCTGGATTGCACACACAGGCGCCGCACTCCAGCGCCCCACGTCCTCGGCTGCAGTAGGTGCTGTTCGCTTCGGGGGTTTGATGGCAGTCACACACACACTGAGACTCCAATTCGATCTCCAGAGCATCTTGGAAACCCACCGGCCGCAAGGAAAACCTCCGTGGACCAGCAAGACAGCCTTTTAACTCGACCGTAACATTAAAAGATACCTGTGTGAGAAATTGTGAACAATTCAAATCATATTTACAGAAATCAGGACATATTGAGCAACATACTGAGCAAATATTTTCAAAACATGTACAACTAGTTCAGCAAGGTTTGTTTCTAAATGTCAAGCAGTTTGATTTGTTTAAACACATGAAGCCGTTACGTGCAGAACAATGAGAGCATTGACTTTTAATAATATTATATTCACGGCATTATATATATCATACTTGCGTTGACATGTTTATTTCATCAAACAGATGCATGACTTGTGATTTTTTCTTTTTTTTTTGCTTCAGTCCTGTTTTAGTCTACTAGGGAAGCATTAGTGTAAGAAAGATTGAATAAGGAACGGACCACATCACCAGCTTTGACATTTGAGCAGCTTTTATGTCCGGGGATGATGGTCCCGTCCTGACAGAGTGCTGTGAAGGAAATCTGCAGACCCTCAGTGTTGCCCAGAACCTCAAGATCGATCTCTGACCTCAGTTCCTATTAATCAAACAACAGAGACGTAACGTCCTTTAATGTGTGAAGAGTGTCATTTTCTTGTTTTCATTTATAAACTTTTATTTGAGACAGTCATTACTTCAAAAAACAAACAAACAAACAAACAAACAGCTAACCCAAAACAAACAAACCAAAAAAACAATTAAAAACAAAAATACAAAACACAAAGAAACAAAGAAACAAGAAACAAAAACTACACATAAAACCAAAACAAACAGAAAACAACACAAACAAACAAACAAAAATTAAAAACTAAACAAAAAAACAAAAACATAGAAACAAACAAAACTAAAAAATAAAAATTTAAATAAAAACAAACACAAAAACAATGCTAAATAAAAATGCAAAATAAAACAAATAAAAAAAACAAAGCAAAACACACAATTAAAATAACAAAAATCAAATCTCTGACCTTAGTTCCTGTCAAACAAACAACAGACATATAACAGAGATATATAACAATATAAACATAATTTTTTTTGTTTAGTTTATAAACTTTCCTTTGAGCCAGTCATTACTAAAAACGGCTAAACCAAAATAACCAACAACAAAAAACAAAAATTAAAAACAAAACAGACAAGAAACAAAAGTTAAACATAAAATCAAACAAATTGAAAATGACACAAACAAAAAATTAAATAAAAATAACAAAATAAGAAAAAAAAACAAAGCAAAACAAAACTGCAAAAAACAAACAAAAGCAAAACACAAAACAAACAAACAAAAAATCAAATTTCTAACCTTAGTTCCTGTCAATCAAATAACAGACATATTACGTCCTTAAATGTATAAAGAGTGTATTTTTTTGGTTTCAGTTTATAAACTTTCCTTTGAGCCAGTCATTACTAAAAAAAACAGCTTAACCAAAATAAACAACGAAACAAAAAACTAAACAAAAATTAAATTAAAAATAAGAAAGAAAAACTAAACTAAACATAAAACCAAACAAATTGAAAATGACACAAAATGAAATAAAAATAACAAAATGAGAAAAAAAGGAAAACAAAAAATGCAAAATAAAAAACAAAAGCAAAACACAAAACATAACAAAAAAATAATAAGAAATAAATAATAATAATCTCTGACCTTACTTCTTGACCATCAAACAACAGACATATCATGTTCTTAAATGTATGAAGAGTCGGATTAGGGATGTAGAAAATGTGCTTTTTAAGCACTAATAAATAGTCAATATGTTTTGAATAGACATGCTAATAAGCAACTAGTTAATAGTAAGAATTGTTCCCTAAAGTGTTACCAATTTTTGGAACCAGTCATTAGCACAAAATGAACCCGAAGAGAGTGATCAGATGAGGACCCCAATGAAGAGACTTCAAATAAAACAACACAGTTAGAGTGCATTTTTTTATGTTTTAGTTTATAAACTTATCTTAGTCAGCACTAAAAAAAAAAAAAAACTAAACCAAAACAAAGAAAAAAATAAACAAAAGAAACATTAAAAACAAAACTAAGAAACAAAAACTAAACTAAACATAAAACCAAAGCAAATTGAAACGACACAAACAAAAACACGAAATAAAAATAAAAGCAAAAGCAAAAGTAAATGAAAAATGCAAAATAAAAAACAAAACAAATTTAAACAAACCCAAAAAAATCAAGTCTCAAAAAGTTCCTGACAATCAAACAACAAACATGATATGCATATCACGTCCTTAAATGTGTGAAGAGTATAATTTTTTGGTCACACTTTATTTAAGGGCCCAATTCTCACTATTAACAAACCACTTGACTTTTGCCTCAATAAACTACTAATTTAATTTCTTATTAGTAGTTAGTAAGCTAGTTGTTAAGTTTAGGTATTGCTAGGATTAGGGATGTAGAATATGGTCATGAGTCTCTAGTGAAAAACAAATACAGTAAAAAAAACCCTGTAATTGTACTTTTGGTTTACTAAACTGGTATACTTAAAGTCTAATTTTGTACCTAATGCACTTCAGTTGTGGGAAAGTCTTGCTGAAATCCAACTAAAGATATACTGAAGTATAACTAAAGTATATTCTGAAGTGAAACTATTGCAAGTATACTTTAGGTACACTTTAAATATCTTGCATTTAAAAACAGATATTATTCAAAAATCATACAATCCTCATCAAGTGATGACATGTTTTAAGGCTTAAAGGGGTCATCAGATACCCATTTTCCACAAGTTGATATGATTCTTTAGGGTCTTAATGAAAAGTCTATAATATACTTAATTCTCAATGGTTGTGTAAAACAACACCCTTTTAACCTTGTCAAAATGAGCTCTGCAAAAATCATCCCATTCTGAGGGGTTGTTCCTTTAAATGCAAATGAGCTCTGCTCGCCCCGCCCCGCGAAACTTACTAACTAGCACGTTATTAGGAAAGGTGATTGCAGAGATTCATAAAAGACACTTTTACTCACTTCTGCTGTAGGTGAAGCTGGATCACGAATGATTTGCGCGAACATAGACGCATTTATGTAGATCGAGAGGTGTGTTCCCTTTACAAACAAACATAATCCATTGTTGTATCTTACCATATTATTTCAATGTATTATCTTAATTATGTCCACACTGGTTTGCAGTGCAAACAGTTTTACTGTTTACTGCATGTTGCTGTTCTGATTCTTATTTCCCTGTACCGGAAATTAGGCCCATAGGCCTACTTCTGCATTGAAGAATAAGGTGGATAAAATTTCCATGCGAAATGAAAGCATAAAACTAGGCTACACAAAACTACGCAACCCGAAATATAAAAGCGTGCTGATTTTAGGTTTAAAAAATGCTGAAAATTCATCTCAATATGAACTCGCAATTCTTAGAAATAAAGTCACAATTCTGAGTTGCGAGATAAACGCAATGACTTTTTCTCGCAATTGCAAGTCTGTATCTCACAATTCTGACTTTTCTTCTTGCAGCTGAGAGTTTATATCTTATGACTTTTCTCCGAATTGTGGGATATAAATTCGAAATTGCGAGTTATAAAGTCCAATTTTGAGAGGAAATAAAAGATTAATACGTTCTCAGAATTGCAACTGTGTGTTAAAGTCAGTATTGAAAGATATAAACTCACAATTCTGAGAAAAAAAGAATTGTGAGTTTATAGCTTGCAATTCTGACTTTATAACTCTCAGTTCCGAGTTTATTTCTTCCAATTCTGAGAAAAAAAGAAGTCAGAATTGTACATTTATATCTTGCAGTTCTGAGTATCTTGCAATTGCAAGTTTATATCTCACAATTCTGAGAAAAAAAATTCTAATGATTTGCGCGAACATAGACGCATTTATGTAGATCGAGAGGTGTGTTCCCTTTACAAACAAACGTAATCCATTGCATCTTCATCTACTATTTTTACAGATTAATTAAAAACCACTGCATGGATTTTTATCATTATAGGGTAGATGTGTACATACACTGCCAACACACATTAATGTTCAAACAACATATAAAAGTGAACTTTGCATCCGATGACCCCTTTAATATTAATGTGCATTGTGCACAAGTAGTACTCCAAATGATGTATGTTATGTAAGTATGCGGTACACTGTTAGATGAAGCAGCTGAGCAGCTCATAATGTGTCTTGATGACTCGTGCCGAGTCAGCAATACAAGCACACCAGGTGCCAACATGTCCGGAGCGACGTTAGACCGTCAGCTGCAATTCACATAGTCTATTGTAGCCGATATACTAGAGTTTACATTTCAATAATACCATAGTGACCCTGTGTCAGATAGGGTGGAATGTGCAGAGCTCAGGTAGTTTTTGGAGGGGTGTAATGAAAATTAGAGTGCAGGCAGAGGTAAGAGAGAATGGGGGATGGAGAACGGAGATGAAGAGATCAAACAACAGCCATGGAACGAGTGCAGACACGCTCTGTGAACACGATGATTCTCAAGAAAATGAGCAGAGGGGGTTGTGGAAATGTTGAACAGATCAGATGCATATCTGCATGAGAAATAACTTTCTCATACTCAGTGTTTAATAGGTAATTTATGCAACTGACACATAAATCATTTGATTTCTGCTTTTTCATACTTCCTTAATGATTAACAGTGTGTGTGTGTGTGTGTGTGTGTGTGTATAGGCCAATTCAGAATTCAGATTTTTAACTTATGATGATTAAAAATCTTTTTTGTTGTCCTCAGTGAAAAGCTATTGCAAATTATTACCAAAAAATGAATGATGTTTTTACTTATTTATTTATTTGTTTATATTTATTGTAATATAAATAAATAAATAATATGTAACTATAAAATAATACTTATTTTCAGGAGTGCAGAAGTGGTGCGCCGCTGCGCATGCGCAACCAAAATTAAAAAATATGCTGTGTAAATAAGTTCAAACTGCTCATTTGCATACCGACATGCTTGACAGCTGTTAATGCACAATTACCATTTTAAAACAACTACACTGTATTTCCACTCAAAATGAAAGCATAAATATCCACCTTATTTTTCCCGTAAAAGCGGGTGTGGTCATTTGTACATTTTACTGGTCTGGCTTCTGGTCACATCTGCATCCAGCTATTTTTAGCTGACAAAACAGCTTGTTTTGCTGCTTGATATTGCAAATTGTTGTATCTTACCATATTATTTCAATGTATTATCTTAATTATGTCCACACTGGTTTGCAGTGCAAACAGTTTTACTGTTTACTGCATGTTGCTGTTCTGATTTTTATTTCCCTGTACCGGAAATTAGGCCCATAGGCCTACTTCTGCATTGAAGAATAAGGTGGATAAAATTTCCATGCGAAATGAAAGCATAAAACTAGGCTACACAAAACTACGCAACCCGAAATATAAAAGCGTGCTGATTTTAGGTTTAAAAAATGCTGAAAATTCATCTCAATATAAACTCGCAATTCTAAGAAATAAAGTCACAATTCTGAGTTGCGAGATAAACGCAATGACTTTTTCTCGCAATTGCAAGTCTGTATCTCACAATTCTGACTTTTCTTCTTGCAGCTGAGAGTTTATATCTTATGACTTTTCTCCGAATTGTGGGATATAAATTTGAAATTGCGAGTTATAAAGTCCAATTTTGAGAGGAAATGAAAGATTAATACGTTCTCAGAATTGCAACTGTGTGTTAAAGTCAGTATTGAAAGATATAAACTCACAATTCTGAGAAAAAAAGAATTGTGAGTTTATAGCTTGCAATTCTGACTTTATAACTCTCAGTTCCGAGTTTATTTCTTCCAATTCTGAGAAAAAAAGAAGTCAGAATTGTACATTTATATCTTGCAGTTCTGAGTATCTTGCAATTGCAAGTTTATATCTCACAATTCTGAGAAAAAAAATTCAGAGGTTTAGAATTCAGTATTCCGTAAACTCGCAACGAGAAAAAAAATCACAATTGTGAGATATAATTCTGAGAAAACAAAAGTCAGAAGTTTATATCTTGCAATTTTGAGGAAAAAGTCAGAATTGTGAAATATAAACTATATTCTGAGAAAAAAAACCTCAGAATTGCAAGCTTATTTTATGCAGTTGTGACTTTATAACTCGCAATTGCAAGTTTACATCTCACAATGCTGAGAAAAAAGTCACAGTTGTGAGATATAAACTCACAATTACGAGAAAAAAAGTTACAATTGTGATATATAAACTCGCAATTCTGAGGGAAAAAAAACAAAATTGTGAATTTATATCTTGCAGTTCGGATTTTATAACTCAACTGCGAATTTGTATCACAATTCTGAGAGTTTATTTCTTGCCATTTTTACTTTATAACTCGCAATTGTGAGTTTATATGTCACAATTCTGACAAAAAAGTCAGAATTGCAAGGAAAAAAGTATTTTTTATTCAGTGGTGGAAACAGGCTCCCATAATTATCACACTTTATTCATTATTTTGTTTATTTTATTTTAAAAATTAACTAATAAAAGTACAGTAAAACTATTATTACTAATTAATTATTTAATTTTTTTATACTTGTATTTGAAGGGTCACACTACTGTATGTGCAGAGTGCAGTCTATATACAGTCTATATACAGTATATATTGTGTATTTTTTCTGGTTTCTTTTAAATATATATATTCACAACAAAATTTTCATTATTGTTAATGTACTGTTTTTCCAATGTATTTATCATTTGCAGTAAGAGCTAGGATTTTTGCAGACAGAATTGAAAAGCTTTTGCTGGAAAATGATGCCTATTGATGTAAAATATTAACCCATTTTAACTGATGCCTTCAGAACCATCACTAAATCACTCACAATTTAAAGAATGTATGTTAGCCTGCTAAATAACATTTCCTTAAAATGACCGGAATTCACAAAAAGACCACAGAAATCCAAATGCTCAAGTCTGTAAGCATAAAAAACACGTGGAGCATAAAAGTAAGATTGCTGGCCTAACAGGGCCACTTCCATCATCCGTCCAGGAACACTCTCACATTAACCTTGTTACACCGAGTCTTGTGAAGACTTATGTGTTCTTGTACCTTATATGAGGTCATGATGAGTTCCAGAATGTTCCTTGAATCGGGTGCCAACACCCCCACAGTAGCACCAGGAATCAGCCTCGCATAATTCTATCAGAAAGGCAGAAAAAGGTGGTTAAACATCAACTCCAGTCTCCTGGAGAGTAGCCACAGAATTTAAGATGTGGAAGCGATAAGGCGAAAGGGAGGGAAGACGAAAGAAAAGGAGCACTCCGAAAACATAAAATATTTGTGTCATGAGAGGTCGGTCTGGGTGATGTGATAAAGACTGTGTTTGAACATGTTGTAAAGAGAACTGAATACACCAGTGATTCATGCAGTCTATTCACACACTGATAGATCTTTCTTCACAGGTCTTCTCAGGTTCCACATACACAGAAAAACACATGCCTTTTTGTTTGCCTCATTGTGGCCTAAAATGAATAAACATGAGAGAAAAATGCCTTGCTCTTTTCTCACCTCATAGTTCTGTCTCTGATTGTCAGTCACAGCAAATATAAGGAGGATATTGTTTTCAACCAATTTGTCGACAAGCTGCCCTAATGTTGGATATTCCTAACATAGATGAGAAAAGTACCAAAAAACAAGACAACCGGTCAGACAACAAATTCACAAAAATACAGGAGACAAGACAGATCTGCAATGATTAGTTTAAAAAGTAATTAGAACTCTCATGTAATTAGAACTCAAAATAAACACTGTTCTTGGAGTTTGTAAAGGAATATTCCAGGTTAAATACAACTTAAGTTGTCCCATAGGCTTGAATTGTACGAGGCTAGTAAAATGGTGTCTTATTTTACATTAAATTTGATATTGATACTTTTGCCTATTATATTATATTTTATTATATACAAATTCTGTGTATGCCTTCATTTAATAACTACGGTAATAAGAACTGCAATAAAAATAAAACTTTAAAAATAAAATAAATACTAAAACACCATTATATTATATTATTATTAAATAAAGTACAAATTCTGTGTATGCGTTCATTTAATAACCACCATAATAAAAGTTGCAATAAAAATAAAACAATTAAAAATAAAATAAATTATAAAACACTATTATAGTACATTATATTACATTATATTATTATTATTAAAAAAGTACAAATTCCATGTATGTTTTCATTTAATAACTATTGTAATAAAAATTGCAATAAAAATAAAACAACAAAAAATAAAATAAATTATAAAACACTATTATATTATATTACATTATAAGTACAAATTCCATGTATGCTTTCATTTAATAACTGCCATAATAAAAGATGCAATAAAAATAAAACACTAAAAAAATAATAATTATAAAAGATGTTATTATATTATATTATATAATATTATATTATATTGTACAAATTCCATGTATGCTTTCATTTAATAATTACCATAATTAAAGTTGCAATAAAAAATAAAACAATAAAAAATAAAATAAATTCTAAACACATTTAAAAATTAAAAATGAACAAGAATTATGAAGATATTTTTTTACAACAGTTTTAGTAGTAACATAGCAAGCAATACCACAGGACATGTTTGTTTTTAACATTCCCAAAATTATTTCATGTCAACAACCAAAATGTATATTAATGTAAATGCACACTTAAAAACACGGTTAATGCAAATGAAACCAAGGCCGTGAGTGATTTATGTCCAGTCTGTTCAAAGGGTTTATCCTATCGTTTATCTTGGTGTCGATCGTTCAACCGATGAAATACTGAAAATGTGTTCCCAAAAACTACATCTATCCCTCACAGCCTCTTTTTTATTTGTATCAGATGAAAAATGACTATTGAGGTTAACTTCTATTTATCGCAACCCGGAATATTCCTTTAAGTGATCCAAATGTCCTGATTACTCAGGAACTGAAGCTGCAGACTTCACCTTACCAGATGGGCAGTCATGGAATACTCATTACTGTCATCCAGGTGACACTCCCCGTCATTCGGAACAACGATGCCAGACATTTTGCTGTCCATCCCAAAATGAGAATCCGCATCACTCACGAACACCAGCAGCTTCATGGAATCGTTCTGCCAGCCAATTCTGTCCTGCATTGAAAGGGAAATCCAGAAGTTTAAACAAAATGCCATCTAGAGCTATCACTAAAATTATTTTGGTAATCGAGTTATGGGTTGATTATTCTGACGATTTTTTGTAGCAACAAAAATAGTGAATAATAGCCTGAATAAATGACTTAACAACATATATAATAGCAATGAAGCAATAATAATTAGTTCAAATAATGTATCAAAGCAAGTAATCATATGGTTTTATTGAACAAAATTGTTAAAATACATAATATATTAGAAACAATAGAGTTACGTTACACATTATAACAAATGACTGCAGAGGGCGCCAACGGCCTGACGATTGTTTTTACACTTTACTGTGCGATCAAATCCTTGTTTAATATTGACTAAACAACATTTTATTTATTTTATTTATTTAATTGAATTGTGTCATTATAGCATTATGCTTTATTATAATTTTTAAACTGGTTTAATATCATGCAGCCTTGGAAAATGATCTAATAATGCGTTTCATGGATTATCCTCATCTGTGAAATGCCCCACTTCCAGGATAGTTACTCAACACAAGCAAAATGCAATCGAGGATTAAAAAAAAAAAAAAAAAAAAAAAAAAAAAAAGCGAGTGCTCGAATTGAATCGAGGAATCGTGACAAATAAGGTGACCAGATTTCTAAAATGAAAACCAGGGACATTCTCTTGTTCCGTGGTCAAAATATCACTGAAATCTCATTTGTGGTTATCTACGAATTAAAAAACGGGGACAATATGTTTTTGTTTTTAATTGTTGTGGTTTCCATATATTAATATCATAATTGATATTAATTACAGTGATGTTTGAGGATCAAACTTACCGTAGTTTTTTTTCATACAATAGTATTGCAAATAGCAAACACATTAAAACAGTAGTAGGCCTATTATAACAAAATTATGGTCTAAAAATACAACAATAAATACGAGAGCATATGATAAATAAAACTGTATTTAACAAATATGTTATTTTCAAACTGTAATTAACATTTTTACAACTGTGAGTACAACAATTACAACTTTTCAATTTTTATGTTTATGCTTTTGGAAATAGATCTTTTCTATCCCTATTCAGGCTTATTATTTTGCATTTTAGGTTCTACATTAACTCTAGTAGCCTACATTAAAGGGCTCATCGGATGCAAAGTTCACTTTTTCATGTTGTTTGAACATTAATATGTGTTGGCAGTGTATGTACAAATCTACCCTATAATGATAAAAATCCATGCAGTGGTTTTTAATTAATCTGTAAAAATAATATCCTCTTTTTCAAATCAAGCCATTCTCAGATGCATGTCGGTGTGGCGTCACAGTGACAGAGGCCGCTCCCACAATAGCTGATTGACATGAACGTCTTACCTCAGACCCGCCCTAAATCAGCTGTAACAGTCCAACCTACATTGTTTCGATGCCGGAGCAGGGATGTAAGTTAGACAAGAATATCTGCAATTGAGGTGTTGTGTTGCTGGATGTAATAATGAATATAGTGGTCGTGATCCTGACATCTGAGCTGCTGAAGATCCAGTGGATTACATTTGTTTGTGAAGGAAATGCACCTCCCGATCTACAAAAATGCGTCTATGTTCGCGCAAATCATTCATGATCCAGCTTCACTTACAGCAGATGTGAGTATAAGGGTTTTTTTAATCTCTTCAATCACCTTTCCTAATAACGTGCTAGTTAGTAAGTTTCGCGGCTAAATGCGGCTAAAGTAAACAGGCTCGTCACGCCACAGAGTGAAGAGAGGGGCGGGGCGAGCAGAGCTTATTTGCATTTAAAGGAACAACCCCTCAGAATGGGATGATTTTTGCAGGGCTCATTTTGACAAGGTAAAAAGGGTGTTGTTTTACACAACCATTGAGAATTTTTAACCAAAGTATATTATAGACTTTTCATTAAGACCCTAAAGAATCATATCAACTTGTGGAAAATGGGCATCCGATGACCCCTTAATATGAACCGACAAGTGTTTTCCATGACAAAAATGGTATCAGTCACTCAGTATGTATTTTTTATTAATGTTAAAACCTTTCCGTTTCATTGGGAGTGCACTTCTGCACTCCCTGAATGGCTGTGATATTTTAGCGATTCCTAGTGACAACCCTAATGTCATCCCTCTATTAAAGCGAAGTCTGTGCAAACCGACTTACCCCGCACACGGCTGCCTGCATGATGGCGTCAAAACCGCCCTCTGGCACGTCGATGTTCGCCGATACCTGCTGCTTTTTGATGATCTCATTAAACTTCTCAGTACTGCTTGTTAGCGACAGAAGATGTCTGTATCCAAATGTGGGAAGACATTCATAATCAACACTCCTGCGAAGGAGAAAAGTGATAAAAATGGATTTCTATTGTCTGAAACGGTTCATGGCTCAATTCTAAATGGGAGATGATGTCATGTGACGTAACTCGCTGATCTCAACGGTCATAAATATGATTGGTTGAAATTAAATCACACTTTCCCCCCATTGATGTCCCATTCGTCTTACTTCTTAGGTTTATACTGGCAGACCTTTTAGATCTGACTAAGGTGGTGTATTATGGGAATCACCTGCAGGGATTGGCCAACTCTTCGCGTGTTATCTTGATAAAAGGCAGAACTGGCTTCTCCACAAAAGAGCCGAATCCTAGTCTAAATTTGCTGGTAAGCTTAGCCATCTCTCTGGAGAGCGTGGAACCCAAGTCTTTGATCATTTTCAGATCATCAAACATAGATGCCGACAGGTCCATCAGGTAATAAATGTCTACCGGATGGTCCTCCGGTTCCTGCACTTGCATCTGAAAGGTCAGCTGACTTCCTGTGGAAGACAAATGACAAATAAAGCTCAAGATTCCAGTGTGGTACAAATGTTTTCCAAGTCAGAGTGATCTTCAGCACCCACTGTAACCAGTAGACATTATGTAGTTCGTTTGTAGTTGGTTTTCTGTCTCTGAATGACTAAATCATTCTAATCTTACCATCAGGGGAAGCACCTCACCAGCAGAGAAGCAGATGTGGGTAGAGAGAGACATTTCTTTGATTTTCAAATCTGTGTCACCCATTTATGTACCTGGCCTAAGCTGGAGGCGCATCTTCTGCGGTGCAATGTATGAAACGTTAATGAGGCCGGCGCTCTTTCCTAAGCCTTGATCCTTCAGCACTTTGACGTTTGTGATGGGGAACTCCACAAATTCGCCGGAGCATCCTTTCTGAAGAAGAGCCTCTGGTGTGTCGCATCTCTCGTCGATTGAGAAAAAGTCGGTGAAATTCTAGATAAACAATCATTTGAATTATTATTGGTAACACCTAAAAAATGAAAATTACCCCATGATTTACTCACCCTCAGACATGCTTGGTGTATACGACTTTCTTCTTTCAAACAAATAAAATCAGAGTTATATTTAAAAATGTCCTGGCTTCTCCAAGCTTTATAATGGGAGTGAATGGGTGTTGAGATTTTGAAGTCCAATAAAGTGCATCCATCCGTCATAAAAAGTACTCCACACTGCTCTTCATTGATTCTGAAGCGAATCAATGCATTTGTGTGTCTGTAATCTCTAGCTTTTGTTCATCACCGTGCTCACCTAAGGATGTTTTTCTTAAACAAACGCATCGATTCGCTTCAAAAGGCCTTTATTTCGCTTCATAATCTCAACAGCCATTCACTGCCATTATAAAGCTTGGAAGAGCCAGGACATTTTTTAATATAACTCTGACTGTACTCGTCTGAAAGAACAAAGTCATATACACATAGGATGCCTTGAGGGTGAGTAATTCATTGGGTGATTTTAATTTTGGGTGAACTATCCCTTTAATTTAATAGTTCATAAGATAATAAAACAAAGATTACTGGAGCGAGTTGTAAGCTGCTGTCAAAGAAAAAAAAACACTAATGTCAACAATTATTCATAATAAGCAGACTGACAATAAGACAAAAGATCACTTAAAAATACATTTCCGTGCATGTGCCTTTTATTTAAAAACCGGATGTGAAGAATCATTTACTAGCACTGCTGTTGCTACAGTATATTATAAAGTACTATGTAAATTCTATAATATTATATTATTAGAATATATTTTAAAACATTTTTCATTTCATATTTATTTACTTTTGGGGTTAACTACCCCTATAAGAAAAGGTTTGTTCAACGCATTCTGAGTAATGTTAAAAGCAAAAGCATTTGTATTACCTGTAGTGTGCACCAGGCGCAGTGTGGCCCCAGCTGCAGACACTCGTCACAGGAGAGAGCGTTAAATTGAGAACACGTCCCTGCGTACGACAAAGCACAGCGTGGTTTGTGGATGCGGTTCGCTTTTCTCAGTGCAACAAAGTTTCTCATGCAACATCAAAACCATAGAAAGTCAGCTGATATTTTTTTGCTCTGCCAAAAAGTAGAAATAAGCTGCAGTACATGCATGTGAAGAAAAACAACAACTTGATGTAAGTATAATTTTTAGTGTACTTTTAGAAAGTAGCAGACTTAAATCAAGATTCTTAAATCAAGCTGTTGGTTTTCATCACATGCATATACTGCAGTCTACTTTTCTATTACAGCAATATACGCTGAGGTCTTTTTAGGTAAAACCAATAAACATAGCAGGTGAGATGAACTGACGCATTCGTGAGTTCAAAAATGCTTACACTAGAAAAAAAATGGGTTTGTGGTTCAGTCTCATTCTCTGTCTTCCCAGCATGCACTGGGGCATAATTGACAGCTCTTTTTTTGAACTGTTTACCATTTTTATACATAGTAGTTTGGATGTTACGTTTGTTGTCATGATTAGTAAGCTGTCTTGTGATGTCAGGATGACTTTGTTCCTGACCAATTAACTGTACCAAGTTTTAAGGTCTGTATGTGGCATTTGAAAGTGATTAATATCTTGAGAATATGATGAATATTTATATAACTGTGTGACAGCAACAAGAACTTTACCCTATTTATATAGCTGCGTTTCTTACATATATATATATATAAAAAAAAAAAAAAAAAAAAAAAACATGAGATGAAGCACTTAATATTAAACAATATTAAACAATGTTATATGTAAAACTATCTCCACAGAACATTTAAATAACCTAAACATGTATTGTTACATTAATGTAGATTTTTAAAATAACTTAATTTTTTAAAACAAATATACTTTAATTAAAATAATGAAGTAAATGGGCTAAAAACCGTGTAAACTTCTGCCTTCAATTGTTGTAAATGTTACAAATGTTTAAAGCCGGAATTAAAACCTGAATGAGGAACGAAACTGCACGTATGTACTGTATGAGTGTGATTGATCAAAATTTGCCTTGTCTTACCTCCGACAGTGACGAGCCAGAAGTGAAGGACAAGGTAGAATAAAACAATCCCCATTAGTCCTCACGGTTTCTGAACACAGGAGAAAAAATACAGTTCATATTATCACATAAAAAAACGCGGGATGCGATCATGTAGTGCGAGCAGGTCTGAGCTCACCTGGACAGACAGACTCAGCGCCTGCGCTTACCTGCCCAACCTTTATATGCACTTCCGTGCAAGCGAGAACACAACAGGTAAGTCACTCTCTCACACCAATACATGTGTCACAACACAACAGCCTCTCTAACGCGCTTGACATCACGATTATGAGTAAGAAATACATTGACTTACTAGAGTATTTACACACTAATGGTCATTTAGATTTTTTATTAAGCGATAAAATTATGACGAAGTACTACCTTTTTCTCAGTCTAGACATGATCAGGCTTCTGTAATATATGACGTGTTAGTGTGGCACTTTGTATGGTAATGTGGCGTTTTTTACTCAGATGTCTCTCTCACTTCTGCAAACACGGTTTATGTGGTACAGTTGCGACATTGAGACTGAGACAGCTATATTCCCTACCGAAATCAGCTAAACACATATCGAACTGTTCGTTTTGGAAAATAAAATGTCTGTCATTAAATTAGGTAACAAAATGTGGAATCAACCCTGGTGAAAAAAACAGCATATGCTGGTAGGTAGGTTTTGATGCTGGTTTAAGCTGGTTCTTTGCTGGTCATGTTGCTGGTCAAGGACCAGCATGAACCAGCAATGGACCAGCATAAACCAGCAAATGACCATCTTAAACCAGCATCAAAACCTACCTAACCAGCATCCTAGCATCAAAACATACCTACCAGCATATGCTGGTTTTTTCACCAGGGAATTGGCAACAAGAAGTCGTCTGTTTAGAATTAAATTCTAAAGCAATATATAATTTTTTTATTCAAAACGAAGATGAAATGCTTTTAGATACTCTCTGGTTGTAAAATATTAATCTTACATGGTCAAACGTTTGTTAATGCAATGAACTTCACCTTGTTAATTGGACTCCTGTGTAAACTTGAGGGAAACTGACTTCCGACATTCACTAAAAAAATCACCCTGGGACTAGTTAAACATTAAATAATGAATGCGGCCCCTGGTGAAAAAAACCAGCATATGCTGGTAGGTATGTTTTGGTGCTGGAATGCTGGTTAGGTAGGTTTTGATGCTGGTTTAAGCTGGTCCTTTGCTGGTTTTTGCTGGTCATGTTGCTGGTTCATGCTGGTCCTTGACCAGCAACATGACCAGCTAAGGACCAGCTTAAACCAGCATCAAAACCTACCTAACCGCATTCCAGCATCAAATCATACCTACCAGCATATGCTGTTTTTGTTTTTCCGCTTAATATTACAGATTGCGGTGTCTTACCATATTATTTCAAAGTGTTTTACCAGTTAGTGCATGTTGTTAGGCTGTTCTTCTCTTATTTCTGCCGCTAATGAACCGGAAGTCTTGCCCATAGGCTTTCTTTCGCGTTGAATAATGTGGTGCAATAGACAATGTGTAAGCGAGCATTCACTCAATTCAGTGACTTCCAGTGTACCTGACTTGTCATTTTTGAAATGCCGTCTGTCAAGTTTTTTCTTTTGTGACCCAAATGTTTGTGTTAATCGCTAAAGACATTTTTAAACAAAACACGAAAGATTTTGTGATGTAGTGTATGCTGACTAACTAGCAACCAGCTGTTGTGGTTACTGAAATGTATAATGTACTTATATGAATTATTAAAATACAAATTGTTGTAATACTGTATAGTGTTGTTTAGGGGTCGAGCTTTAATTAGGGGTAGCCAGGGTCCCGTAAACCCCCATAATTCACACCCAGACTAACACTGAATAATCACTGGAGGCCCCCAAGTCACTGTACGGATGGTTGCCAGTAAGAAATCCTGTTTGACTATCCTGTCAAGGCATCATGAGTGCTTCACTGTTTAAATTCCTGTTGGCAGTCGCCCATAACATCACATTTGCACATAAAATATCACCTGTCACTCATGTCGCCACCTCTAAAAATGAATGATTTGTGGTCAGATTTCTCCTGCAAATAGCTGTCAGTGTGAACGACACAGAAATGTGTATCTGTTCTTTCATTGTTTAGTTCATACATTGTAATATAGTATTTATGTCAACGCTCAGCAGTAATTAGGAATGAAAACAAACCTTGAGCAAACATAGAGGATAAGCTCAGGCCATGACCCTCATATGAATCATATTTATCAGTACGTTACGATAGATGTCAAAGACAAACATAATACAGTTTACTTATGTGCCGTTAAATTATATGACTTTCACCGACGCATATGTTGGGAATCAGTCCAGTTAATATCTTGTTTACTGCAGTTCACTCTCATTGGGTGACCTTTTGACTTTGTTTTATACATGTATTGCCAAATATCCATAGGGAATGGTCTGATTCTTCAACAAAGCCTGTGGGAATCCCCATGGCCTTGAGTAATATTAATATTTGCTGAGTGTGGTTGCATGTGACACATTCCTCTCTATATGGCTGAAAACAGGTGTGTGTGTGTGTGTGTGTGTGAGCCACGCCTGGCTGCGAGGAGCCGTGACTCAGTCTCTGTCTGACACCACAGAAAGACATATATATAGATAAAACAATGTCAATGTTTAACTGGTCAAGTTGTACAAAATGAGCACAGGACATTGTTTCATATTTCAAAAGAGTGAACAAATGTAATGATTAACATCCAATCGTAAATTATTTGGATGGCCACCAATGTGAGCGAGTGGATGAGGCCTCAATAGATTTTATTGTTATTGAAACAATAGATTAAATAATGGGTTGTTTTCATTTTTACAACCATAATTCAAGGTCAGCGTGGAAATACTGGAGTTGAAATGTTACTCTTTTATAACCTTAGGCTTAATAGACTTGGTTATATATCATTTTAAAGTATCAGCTTTGTTTGTTCTAAAATTCCTTGGCATCTTGGCAAACACTTTGAAACATTGTTGAGATGTCTTCTGAGGAGACTTATGTGGGATTACTGGGGACTTTTTTAGTACAGACATTTGAAAAGCACCATATTTAACCACAGATCTCCATTTGCTCTGCATTTAATCTCAACCTAAATGTTCAAAGATTGCATTTTTCCTTGCTGAAGTGTATCTGTGACAGTAAGATATACAAGAAATTTATTTTACTAATTCAAAAGTGAGCATCAGATTGTATCAATTTATATTTGAATTTAAATATATTCTATGTATATTTTATGTGATGTATTAATTATATCTTTATCAAATGTATATGTGTATTTGTATTTAATTACAATTTAAAATACCCCAGCTTTCAAAATCAAGAACGAGGATGCGCCACGCAGGATCACTTGTCATAAATGGCAAAATTCATGACCAGTGTCCTTTATACCCTTCACTAACAGATTTTTGAAATAAATTTAATTGATAACTTCTATTTAGAACAATGACATTTGGAATTTAACTATGTAAGAAATTAGTCATAAAGAGAGACATGTCAGGTGTAGGTACAACAATTAAGACCATAAATCAAACTTTTTGTTTCATGTCTCAAGTCCAAGACCATATTTTCAATTATTAGTCAAGACCAGCTGAAAATATGGTGTTGGATTCCGACTTGAGTCTAAATCTGTGATTTCCCGTGATATTCTCCTCCCTTAACATAAACACGCCCCCTGTATCCAGTCCTTTGCCTATTCAGACATATATCCCAACCAACTCCATCATATCATATATATCATATCCTGTGCTCTTTTGTCCTGCAGCTTGTATTTATCCCATCAAATCCTGTCACATATCCTATCCTACCCAATCTCGTATATCACCCTGTCCTATCTCAATCCTGTCATATTATATATACCAGCCTATCCCATCCCATACTATCCTATTTCCCATCCTATTGCATTTATCCTATTGTATCTTGCAGGTGTATCCTATACTATCTTATCCAATCCTATCATATCATGCCCTGTCCTGTCCTAATCTATCATGTCCTATATCCCCTCCTATGTGTCCTATTATATCCTATCCTTATGTATCCTACAGATATATGTGACCCTGGACCACAAAACCAGTCTTAAGGCGCCGGGGTATATTTGTAGCAATTGCCAAAAATACATAGTATGGGTCAACATTATTGATTTTTGTTTTATGCCAAAAATCATTAGGATATTACATAAAGATCATGTTCCCTGAAGATATTTTGTAAAATTCCTACTGTAAATATATCAAAACTCAATTTTTGATTAGTAATATGCATGGTTAAGAACTTTATTTGGACAAATTTTAGGTGATTTTCTCAATATTTTAATTTTTTTGCACCTTCAGATTCCAGATATTCAAATAGTTGTATCTCGGCCAAATATTGTTCTAACCATACATCAATGGAAAGCTTATTTATTCAGCTTTCAGGTGATGTATAAATCTCAATTTGGAAAAATTGACCCTTATGACTGGTTTTGTGGTCCAGGGTCGCATATTCTATCCTATCATACCATATCCTATCCTAATTTATCATATCCTATATCCCATCCTACTTGTCAGATCCTATCCTATCCTTTCCTTTCCTATCCTGTTCTATTATACCATATCCTATCCTAATCTATCATATTCTAGATCCCATCCTATATATCCTATCCTATCCTACCCTTTCTATCTAATCTATCATATCCTATATTAAATCCTATGTGTCCTATCCTATCCTAATTTATCATAGCCCATATCCCCTCCTACCTGTCAGATCCTCTCCTTTCCTATTTTATCCAATCCTACTATACCATATCCTATCCTAATCTATCATATTCTATGCTATGTATCCTATCCTTTCCTGTCCTATCCTGTCTTATCCTATCCTATCCTATCCTAATCTATCATATTTTGTATCCCATCCTATACTTTCCTATCCTATCCTAATCTATCATATCCATCCTATGTATCCTATCCTTTCCTGTCCTATCCTATCTTATCCTATCCTATCCTATCCTATCCTATCCTTTCCTGTCCTATCCTATCCTATTCTAATCTACCATATTCTATATCCCATCCTATGTATTCTATCCTTTCCTGTCCTGTCCTATCCTATCATATTCTGTATCCCATCCTATGTATCCTATCCTTTTCTATCCTATCTTATCCTATCCTATCCTAATCTATTATATCCTATATCCCATCGTATGTATCCTATCCTTTCCTGTCCTATCCTATCTTATCCTATCCTAATCTATCATATTCTATATTCCATCCTATGTATCCTATCCTTTCCTGTCCTATCCTATCTTATCTTATCTTATCTTATCTTATCCTATCCTATCCTATCCTATCCTATCCTATCCTATCCTATCCTATCCTATCATATTCTGTATCCCATCCTGTGTATCCTATCCTATCCTTTCCTGTCCTAACCTATCCTAATCTATCATATTCTATATCACATCCTATGTATCCTATCCTTTCCTGGCCTATCCTATCTTATCCTATCCTAATCTATCATATTCTATATTCCATCCTATGTATCCTATCCTATCCTATCCTATCCTATCCTATCCTATCCTATCCTATCATATTCTGTATCCCATCCTATGTATCCTATCCTATCCTTTCCTGTCCTATCCTATCCTATCCTATCCTATTATAATCTACCATATTCTATATCCCATCCTATGTATCCTATCCGTTCCTGTCCTGTCCTATCCTATCATATTCTGTATCCCATCCTATGTATCCTATCCTTTCTTATCCTATCTTATCCTATCCTATCCTATCCTAATCTATCATATCCTATATACCATCCTATGTATCCTATTCTATCCTATCATATCCTCTCATCCTATCCTAATCTATCATATTCTATATCCCATCCTATGTATCCTATCCTTTCCTGTCCTATCCTATCCTATCCTATCCTATCCTATCCTATCCTATCCTATCCTATCCTATCATATTCTGTGTCCCATCCTATGTATCCTATCCTTTCCTGTCCTATCCTATCCTATCCTATCCTATCCTATCATATTCTGTGTCCCATCCTATGTATCCTATCCTATCCTATTATACAATATCCCATTATAATCTATCATATCCTATATCCCATCCTATCTATCCTATCCTATCACACTTTGTACATAAAAATTAGTTTAGCCTTAATTTTGACACTAAATTTGAATTTGACCATGTTCATGACTGGTTTTCACTTTTTAACCTGCTCAAAAGCCATAAAAAGCAATATCAAACTATATATAACTTTAACCTTTTCCACATTACAGCAGATCAAATTTAGACACTCCGGACATTCCGGACACCTTGCTCAAAGCACATTTTGGCTGTATCAGATTGGAGTAACTCACCCCTGGAGGCCTCGGCAGCTAGCATGCTGTCCTCTCTCTCAATACCAAAACCACAGCAGCAAGTGGGAAACGACGGAACTGGAGTATGTAAATGTCTGTCCGACTAAAAGTGTGTGTCGGAAGCAATAGTACGCTCAAACTATCACAGCGGCTTTATGGAGCATGACGCCTGCGCTCCCTTCCTCACCCCCTTTTCTCAAATACACACACACTTTTCTGCCTGAATGACGGCAGCAGCTGGAAGACTATACACACACACACATACACACACAGCGTGAAGCTTCTTCATTAGTGTGAAAGAGAGAATGACAGGCCAAATGGGCATGTGTGACTGTGGATTTTGCTGAATGTGTGTGTGCGCAGCATGTAGGTCAGTGGGGTTTTTCTGTAGTATGTCAGACAGCGAAACTCTGTGGCAAGTAAAATCCACCATTATTGTCAGGTGCTTTTTTAGTTTAGTAACAGGTCTTAGCATGCCCAGTATGTATGTGCGCCTCAGGTTTTGCCAGCATTGGGGCCTTAAAGAAACATTTCATGTTAAATACAAGCTCTGAAATTTTGTGACGTAATGTCGATTACTACAGAAATGAATTGTGACTTGTCTCTCCAAAAAAAGCCTAAAACGACACTCCTCCAAAAATTGTCCCCATTCACTTCCATTGCAAATTTTTGCTTTTTTAAAATAAATCGTATTAATTTTTGAGGTAATACACATTATGCCAGCAATTGAGCTTATATTCTTTAATTTAATGTCCCAACAAGGACAAATCAACTACAATGGGGAAAGCAGCCAAGGGTTTCCATTGTTTTCTAAAGATACTAAATTACATTTTAATGAAAATTTAAAAACACAGACACCATTTTGTAAAGGTTAAAAGCTAGAAAACATCCTTAGCTCAGTATAAAAACAACTGAAGTCAGTAGAAAGTCCCCACCGTGCTAAAAAAAAACAAGCGTGTGTGTGCGTGTTGGAGGGCTGCAGTCACACTCACCAGAAATGAATGGCACAGATTCACTCCTCATTCTTCCTCACTGAACTATGAATGGAACGTGGAGAAACTGAGAGAGAAAGAAGAGAGAATGAGAGACACTGAGAGAAAATGTCTCTTTTATACAAAGTCAAAGGGAAACAATGTGGGCAGTGAGCGCTTTGTGGTTATACTGTTTCACACAAACACACACACATACACAGACATCAGAAAAATTACAGACCTCTCAATAGTTTCGTAATAAGATAGTAATCTTACAATTATTCAGAGCAAAACAAGATCTTGACCTTTGTTTGAGCCTTTTAATAGGGGATGACCACTTCAGGTATCCTCACAAGTAAGATTTTGGCACATTGGTGAGGGCATTTTATTACTACACATATAACAAATCGAACCCTGAAACAACCCCTTTCTTTTGTGAAATTCAAATATGTCAAAAGAAATACTTGCCATTTTAAATTTTAAAACAAATCCCAAATCCAATATATAAATAATACAAATAAAATAAATATCTTCATATAAACAATCTAATGCTTTGCCTGTGCTCTTTGTTTATTTAAATTGGAGGCAATCACTGCATTTAAATATAGATCCAAAAAAAATATGCTGCATACATGCAGCATGAGCAGTTTTTGATTTAAATTAAATTCATTTTAATTTGTTTATTTTATTCTACTTTATCTCTAATTTTAAATGTAATGTAATTTTTTAATTTAATTTAATTTAAATCTTATTTTAATTTAATTTTTAATTTAATTTTCATTTTATTATTTTAATTAGTTTTAAGTGTGTTTTATTTTTAATGTAATTTATTTTTTAATTTAATTTAGTTTTAATTTAGTTTAATTTTTTATTTTAATTTAGTTATATTTGATTTTTTGGTTTAATTTAATGTAATTTATTATTTAATTTCATTAATTTACATTTTATTTATTTCATTTTAAATTAATTTTACTTTTTTATTATTTTAATTAATTTTAATTGTATTTTGTTTAATTTTAATTTAATTTATTGTTTAATTTAATGTAGTTTTAATTTAGTGTAATTTTTTTATTTTAATTTAATTATTTTTTTGTTTAATTTAATTTAATTTATTATTTAATTTCATTAATTTACATTTTAATTATTTAATTTTTTCATTATTTTATTATTTTAATTAATTTTAATTGTATTTTGTTTAATTTTAATTTAATTTAATTTTTAATTTAATTTAAATTGGATTTAATTTAATGTAATTATTTTAATTATTTTTAATTGTATTTTATTTTAATTTAATTTATTTTAATTAAATTTTTTTCATTTTTTAATTTAAATTTAATTTCTTTAATTTAATTGTATTATTTTTTAATTTAATTACATTTTTAATTTTATTATTTTAATGAATTTTAATTGTTTTTTAATCTATTTTTTGTTTTATTTTAATTTTATTATTTTAATTTTATTTTTTAATTAATGTATTTATTTATTTTACTGAATTGTACTTTAAATTGATTTAATTTTTTTGTTTGTTTTTTTTTGTTTTTTTTTTATGCAGATCTTGCACACTACTAATTTTACCCCCAACGTCTAGACAAAACCACAAACACACACAAACCTTTTATCTGGCTAGTTCAAAATGCCATCCAACACAAATAGCTTTATAATAACCTTTGGCATTTCAGATGTTTTATTTCAGGAATATACCAGCAAAATCAGTTTTGCTCTTTGACTGTGACAGTCTCTTTCCATCGTGGGGTTCAGCATGTGGGTTTTGATTGACAGGGCGCTGTGGTGGTTATGGCGGTACTTAGATTGAAAAAGTAAGAGACAGATCTCCCGTCTACATAACACACACACGTTCAAGCACAGACATGTAGCCTATACATCCACACACACTCGCACATACATGTACCTAACCTTCACACTCCCACCAGGATACAGGGTGTGTGTCCTCTCAGCTGTCTGGGGGGAGGAAAAAAAACAGGTGTACATGCTATTAAATGTGAATTTGTCATTAATATGGATCAAGAAACTAACGTCTGACAGAAATCACAAGAAAAACAGGAAAGACAATGAGAGAGAGAGAGAGAGAGAGAGAGGGAGAGAGAGAAAATCAGAAACTGAGAAAACAACTACCACAGACACGCTCTCATAGATTAGAGTTTGAGTCTGTGGTAATTAGACAGCGGAAAACACACACACACACACTGAGAAAGAGACACATGCAAGGTGCCTGTGAGTCTTAGACATAATCTCAGGGATTTATGATAAAACCCTGCAGGCTGATATTACAAAGGGCCCATCGGCACGACTGCTTGGAGCTAAAGAGACCTTCCAAAGAGATGACAGTGAAATGTAGAAACTACCTAAATATAAATAGAAATGTACTTTCAATGACAGTAACGTTTAAAATCAAGGCAACAGTTTAAAATGCTAAAGATATGTGAGTGCTCAGCTGAGATGCTAAGTTTTGTGGCCTTAACTGTAACGCCATCTGCTGGTCAATATCAGTAAGACAATTCTCTTCAATTGTGCTTATATTTCAAATGATGTTTTAGAACGTTATCTTTATAGTTACAGTTATCGGTCTTGGTGTGAACATCCCTTGAAGCTACATATGAAGAGTTCAGATGCAAACGCCTTTAAATCCATCTGACGTATTTCTTTAAAATGAGCATTTCTTTCTGGCTACATTGTATAGGTTTCTATCCCTGGTGAAAAAAAACAGCATATGCTGGTAGGCATGTTTTGATGCTGGGATGCTGGTTAGGTATGTTTTGGTGCTGGTTTAAGCTGGTCCTTTGCTGGTTTATGCTGGTCCTTAGCTGGTTTATGCTGGTCCTTGACCGGCAACATGACCAGCATAAACCAGCAAAAACCAGCAAAGGACCAGCATAAACCAGCTAAGGACCAGCTTAAACCAGCACCAAAACATACCTAACCAGCATCCCAGCATCAAAACATACCTACCAGCAAGTCGATATTTCTGATTGGGCTGAAGCTGGAATTTTGCGAGTTTAAAGTAAAAGTATTTGATGGACGTATAATATGTGTCAGGAGCATTCACTCAGTATCATTATGTCATTTTTGACCGAGATGGCTTTTAGCTGGTTTTGCATCTGAACTCTTCATATATATATGTATATATATATATATATATATATATATATGTGTGTGTGTGTGTGTGTGTGTGTGTGTGTACTTGTTTTTGCTACATTTACTATCCCCACAAGGATAGTAAAACCTGAAATTTTTGACATTGTGTTAAAAAATGATTAAAAGTAGTAAATGATGTTTATCTGAAAGTGTAACGATACAAACATGTTTTCTGTGAGGGCTAGGTTTAGGGTTGGGTTAGGGGATAGACAATATCGTTTGGTCAGTATAAAAACTATAGAAGTCTATGGAAAGTCCCCACAATTCACAAAAACAAACGTGTGTGTGTGAGTGTAAACTGCATCAAATGAACCAGTTGCTAGATTTAATGAAGAAAAAGATGAGTGGTTCTCACTTTTATGCAGTCACCCCTGGTGAAAAAAACAGCATATGCTGGTTAGGTATGTTTTGATGCTGGTTTAAGCTGGTCCTCAGCTGGTTTTTGCTGGTCCTTTGCTGGTTTATGCTGGTCATGTTGCCAGTCAAGGACCAGCATAAACCAGCTAAGAACCAGCATAAACCAGCACCAAAACATACCTAACCAGCATATGCTGGTTTTTTCACCAGGGACTAAACGCTGTTTTTAGCATGTATCTAGATTTTTACTTATTTACTTAGACCTACAAGTCCCGGGTTCCCCCTTTAGTGTGTCAGTAGTGTTATTTTGAAGGTGCCAATTATATGTGACCCTGGACAGTCATAAGTGTAAAATTCGCGAAATTGAGACGTATACATCACCTGAAAGCTGAATAAATAAGCTTTCCGTTGATGTATGGTTTGCTAGGAGAGGACAATATTTGGCCAAGACAACTATTTGAAAATCTGGAATCTGATGGTGCAAAAAAAATCAAAATACTGAGAAAATCACCTTTAAAGTTGTCCAAATCAAGTTCTCAGCAATGCATATTAATAATCAAAAATTATGTTTTGATATGTTTACGGTGGGAAATTTACAAAATATCTTAATGAAACATGATCTTAATATCCTAATGATTTTTGGCATAAAAGAAAAATCGATCAATTTGACCCATCCAGTGTATTTTTGGGTATTGCTACAAATAAACCTGTGCAACATAAGGCTGGTTTTGTGGTCCAGGGTCACATATACTAGTGTTACGGTGTTATAAGTGTCTAGATGAAACAATTAGCCGGTCCAGGTCGGAGACGGAGCAGGTCAAACCCCCTGTGCCGATCAGTAGTGGGATCGCGCTTGTGAATAGACACTGCCACAGCGACACTCAGCCTTCTGTGTATACTCTTGAATAACTTTCAGGCCAGTTAACGCTTTAAAGGAGAAGTCCACTTCCAGAACAACAATTTACAGATAATACTCCACCCCCTTGTCATCCAAGATGTTAATGTCTTTCTTTCTTCAATTGTAAAGAAATTATGTTTCAGCATTTCAACATTTCAGGATTTTTCTCCATATAATGGACTGATATGGCGCCCCCGATTTTGAACTTCCAAAATGCAGTTTAAATGCGGCTTCAAATGATCCCAAATGCAGTTGTAAACGATCCCAGCCATGGAAGAAGGATCTTATCTAGCGAAATGATCGGTTATTTTCATAAAAAATTATACAGTTTATATACTTTTTAATGTCAAATGCTCGTCTTGTCTTAATGTCTGTTTTTTTTTTTCTTGTGTTCTCCATCAACTTCAAAATCGGTTTATATCACTGCTTTATAGGGGTGTGATGAGACACTTATCCCACGACACACGAGACTGAGTTCACGAGAATTAATTACAAAATAAATGTAATTGTTACAGTTACTGAGAAAAAATGTGTAATTAAATTACAGTTACTTTTGAAAATATTAATGATTACAAATTGGGTTACATCTGAATTTTTTTTTACACACACACACCCACATACAGATTTAATTGACTTATTTTATAAACTGCATTGACTGCTGTAAAATGAGACAGTGATGTTTCAGGAGTTTAGGACACAGACTAGGACACATGCTTATAATTAACTTTTATTTCCTATTTGGGTTTATGCATATACTTTATTTTTTAAGATTAACAGTTTTTTTCCAAGTCATTGTTAGATGCTAGTGTTTTCTGGCATAACTATGCAAACGGTTGATTTCAAACCCAGTATCATAGCTATTAAACTATTTCTTGTTATGATTTTAAATCTGTATTTAACCTCAGAGTGATCTCAAAGTAAATAAGAGGTGTTAAGTCTGAATTTGTGGTGGCTGTGCTTTAAATCAAATGATTACATGGCTCTGTGGAATGCTTGATTCTGATTGGTCAGTCATGACATTCCAAGGTACAGTATGTTATTCCCTGATAACAACTGGTAAAAGCTAATAACACAGACTCATCCGGGCAACAAGTCGGCACTATACACTTGATAGTTTTTCTTGGTGGAAGCTTTGTGTTTGGTTAGCTAATAAAAAATTAAAAACTCAAATCAATATTATGTGTACAGTTTCTTGATTCTGTCATCCTGGTATCGTGGACTCGCTCTATTGTTTCATACAAATGCAGCTGATGGCATTTTGTTTTGTACACTGTAATGGATTATAAGATAACTAACAAACTACTATTGTAAGTACTAGTACTTAATTATTTATGTGGTAAAATGTTGTGTAATAAAAGTGGTATGAATGAACTTGCTGTTTGCTAGCAACTGCTTTCTTAATGGAAGCTTTGCGTTCAAATATTTCAACTCAGATCAGTGTTTCGTGTCTAATTATTTACTTTTGTGGCAAGCAGCTGTGTAATAAGTGGGATAATGTACATCCAGTCAGTTGTTATTGCAAAAAAAGCATATTATCCCTTACTTATTATAATCTTAATTCAAGTGATAAAGGATTTTGTAAGTCTGACAGTAATCAGTGTTGAGTGCTACTGTAAGGTTAACTCTGCCTGGTTTAAATGTTTCAAAATGATTGACAGTTGAAAATATTAGAAATTTCGAAAAGTAATCAAAAAGTAATCAAATGTAATAAGTTACATTACTTTAAAAAAAGTAATTGAAAAGTTACACTACTAATTACATTTTAAATAGAGTAACTTGTAATCTGTAATCTATTACATTTCCAAAGTAACCTTCCCAACACTGTATGTCTAGATCATTTCACTATCAGATGTGTTCTGTTTTCGGGTTCAGCTGTGCTTACTTGCAGTTATGAATGCAGTGATGGACAGCTGTCTTTCCTCAGTCGACTGTGTTTGGATTTCATGTGATTTCAACATAAATCCAAACTTTGCCAGGCAGATTACAACATTCAGTGATCTATCAGCTTGTTAACACGGTGCTTAGGATTTATCATGGATTCCCTCCATTTACGGCCATCAATCAACACAGTCGTAAAATTCAAATAGTGTTTTTATTTTTCTAATAAACAGACCGAATATTTGAATGTTCGACTATTTTTGCACACCCCTAATTCTGAGATGAAAACATTTGCCAGCAAAAAGGACCAAATGTCTTTCTGCCATTTTAGTCAGCAAATGATGATTAGTCATGATAATATTTTGTGTTTATAAATATAAGAGACCCATCTGACCACATGTCATGAGAGTGGCATAATATTATATAATACAATATAAACATGATATGGTTTAATAGATAAAAGTTGAGAAGCGTCCTGAAGATGTTGTCTCTGTGTGGTTTACAGCACCACCTGCAGGTAAATATCACTGCAGACATTATTTTGAAGGTTTTTGAACTCAAATTAAGACAACTTTTTAAATGTACAGCTACTTTTCTCTGTATATGACCTGATTGGCACCGGCGAATGCCTAGAATGCAACACCAGTTCGTTCTGGTTCTCAAATCTGACTGGTTGAGAACCGTGCTATATTGTACTGGTATCACTACAGGAACGCCCTTTCACAATTTTGCATCACTCCGCTTGATCTTAGGGCTGTTTGATTCCAAAAATTTTGGAATCGAGTCTGATTCAGAATCCTGGTTCCAAGAATCAATTCCTCACTGTTGTTTTCGATTCTTTTCGATTCTTGTTTTTTTATAGAGTGGAGGAACCTAGTTTCGCCATGACTGTAGGATATAAAGGTCTTAGAAAGTAGCCTAATCATAATATGAAGCTTTATTTTTAAAAATGATGATACATTTCTGTATTTAAATTGTAACTTTGTCTGCACTGCACATGAAATTAGTCATAGCCCACAACGCATGAAGTGGTCATGCGTTTATTGCATGAATGGACTGAAACAAAATAACCCGAACAACAACACTGATATAAGAGCTAGTGGTTTATCTGCGCTCTCAGCCACTGATCTGTGCTCTCGGCGTTTTCTTTCAGAATTATCATTGGCTGATAGAAAGGTTAAAAATAACATTTCATTTAAAGGGGTCATCGGATGCTAAGTTGACTTTTTCATGTTGTTTGAACATTAATGTGTGTTGGCAGTGTATGTACAAATCTACCCTATAATGATAAAAATCCATGCAGTGGTTTTTAATTAATCTGTAAAAATAATATCCCCTTTTTCAAATCGAGCCGTTCTCAGACGCCTGTCGGTGTGGCGTCACACCAACAGAGGCCGCTCCCACAATAGTTGATTGACATGAGCTCTTACCTTAGACCAGCTGTCACAGTCCAGTAACTTTCCATGTTTTGACGCCGGAGCAGGGATGTAAGTTAGACAAGAATATCTCAGATTGAGTGATTGAGGTGTTGTGTTGCTGGATGTAATAATGAACATAGTGGTCGTCATTTACTCCTGACACCTGAGCCGCTGAAGATGCAGTAGATTACATTTGTTTGTGAAGGGAATGCGCCTCCCGATCTATATATATCCGTCTATGTTCGCGCGAATCATTCGTGATCCAGCTTCACTTACAGCAGAAGTGAATATAAGCGTTTTTTAATGAATCTTTGCGATCGCGTTTCCTTATAACGTGGTAGTTAGCAAGTTTAGCGGCTAAAGTCGGCTAAATGCAGCTAATATAAACAAGACCGTCTTTCCACAGAGTGAAGAGAGGGGCGGGGTGAGCAGAGCTCATTTGCATTTAAAGGAACAACCCCTTAGAATGAGATGATTTTTGCAGAGCTCATTTTGGCAAGGTAAAAAGGGTGTTGTTTTACAAAACCATTGAGAATTTTTAATCAAAGTATATTAGAGACTTTTCATTAAGACCCTAAAGAATCATATCAACTTGTGGAAAATGGGCATCCGATGACCCCTTTAAGATGGAAATAGAATCAAGACCCTCGTTTTCTATTCTGTCCTGCAGCACTCAAAACTGTGGACAATATAAGGCCGTTTCACTGTAAAATAACCTTTGAATCGTTTTTGAACTGGTTCATTAAAGCGATTAATCCGAAAGAACCTTTTCGTGAAAACGAATCAGACTTCTAATCACTATTAGCGAGCAAGGCTGCATCCTCAAACTCAGACGTGCTCAGTACCGACTCTTTTCATTCAGTTTATTTTCGGAATCGATGTTCAGTGACGTTTGATGACAACAGCCGAGATATGATGCAGCCTTTCGTTTGTGAGGCGCCCATAGATAAGCTTTGTTGAACTGAAAACGGCTATGAATGGAGAGTCGATTCCCCTTGATCGGATCTTTGGAATCGACTATCGATGCCCCACACCTCGGAATCGAGTCTTTTTGGAATCGACTCCCGGCATTACTTGATCTAGCCTGGTCTGTTTTTTTCTTACAGCTAGTGTCACGGCGTAAGAAAAAAAAACTACCGTTAGACCCTGTATCATTTTATAAATATTACTGTTTTTGTGTCACGGCATGTCGTTTTCAGGCGAGAATGTACTCGTTTATAGTTAAAGTATGCATTTCGTTAATAAAGATAATGTCTATTTGAAAATTTGCTTCAACGTTTGAGCTTCGGATCGTCAGCGGCCGTTCTGCACTCATGAATCCACCCGAGAGCATCTCATTTTAGGCAGATCTTCTGGTATTTACCGCTGGCTCTGATGTCTTTGTACACTGTAAAAAATAAAAAACACAATTTGTTGAGTCAGCTTAAAATAATTTGTTACCTTGCCGCCTTAAAATTTTAAGTTCAGTCAACTAAAATAAGTTTAGTCAACTTGAAATGTTAAGTTGTACTAAGTAACAACTTAGATATTTGTGTTTGCTAAACTTAACAGATGGGTAAGTAACCCAGCTGCCTTAAAATTTTAAGTTGATTCAAATGAAATATCTAAGTTTTCACTTAGTATAATTTAACATTTCAAGTTGAATAAACTTTTTTTGTGTTGACTGAACTTAAAATTTTAAGGCAGCCGGGTTACTTCCTCTAAAAGAAAGTTGACTCAACAAATTGTTTTTTACAGTGTAGTGGTTACACATTAGATATAATTCGTTATGGGTAAATCTAACGGTAGCGTTAACGGTAGTCGGCCTACGGCCAAATCACAGCCGTGCCGATATACAGCATAGTCTACTCGTGTGATATTGTTCATATATTATATTATATTATAGGTTTAACAATATGTATTTGAGTAATAACATGGTTTGGAAGATGGATTTTTTGCACTCTGGTTAAAAACATAGTAACAAATAATAACAAATCAATAAAGCTATTTTTAAGTGTAAAGTTGCTGTGAAATGTTATACTGGATATCTACGCATCCAGTCATACACTGTGAAATTACCCATTCCTTAAAAAAAAAAAAAAAATTATAAAATAAAATAAAATCACAAGATTACAAACCAAACCCGAAAACAAATTTGAGCTCTTTTAATTCAAAAAATCTTTTCTTTTCACAACAGAAAAAAGGAAATAAAACAAATTCTGGACGTGCAAGTGGCAGGTGTTCAATAGAACAATTTAAAAAAAAAAATCAGTATCTCAACAACAGTCCTGTGTTTATACACTGCGTGAATGATTGCTGTTTTGAAACGTTTATTTTGACAACTGAAATAAAGACACTGTATCTCTCCAATGAAACTACGACGTGCTGCTTTTTGACACACGTTAGTAACTGTGATAATATTTCACTTTGGTTCTTCAGATTAGGCCTCTAAACACGGAGAGGCTACAGCAAACTGAAAATAAAATTCCAGAGAAGGTAGTTTATGTGGATTTTTGTAAAAAGACCAAACAAATGCAGGAAAAATTACACAAGCCTCTCTTTTTTTGCTGCACCTATCAGAAGAAGAAATGGACAAAAAAGAACATAAAGAAATTCTCCACACAATCAAGCTCAAAACATCACAATGCAATGTAAAAAAAAAAAAAAACAGAAAGACATACTGATACAAAACATAGATGTTTCTTTAAAGAGAAGGACAAATAGACGCGTTAAAGATGAAGTTCTGCACGGCACCAGCTCCAGAGCCGGCGCTTTTACATCTGATTGGCCAGGATAGACCTGCAGCCCGACCAATCAGACAACAGATACAACTCTGAGGTAGATCAAAGGCCAAGCTGACCTGGACATCTAAATTCACAATCACACACAGACACACACAAATCTGCTTAACTAACCGTATGACAGACAGAAGAAAGGCTTGTTTACAACCGTGTTAGGAAACTGGGATCAAGTCTTCCCTCCGTCCAGCTGCTTAGAGATGTTCATGTGTCCACACTAACGAAAACTCGATTAAAGCTGAGAGCCAAGACTGATGGAAAAGACACAAACTACCATTCAGTTTGACCAAAACCCACTGCAGTAGTCCATACTATCGTGTTTAATAGTAGGCAAAAAAGGTCTTTGGTGGAAAGTGTCATAGTTGCCTTGAAGTTTCATGTTTGTTTATTTATTAAATTGTACGGACGAATGTTTTAATTACATTATTTATTCAGAAACATAGTGGTGTTTCTCTTCGGAAACGTACTTTTGAAAAACTGTGCTATCTTATGTCTAAAAATGTATCTGTTAGGCCACAAATTTAGGTTTAATCTACATTATGAACGGCATTATTGACATTTCAAAGATTTCGAAAGAGCAAAAAAGGAATAATTCTTACCTAATTTATACATCTCTTGCTTTCTACCTAAAGAAACATTGCACTTCTGCCTTTTTTTTTTCTGAGCATCAAACAAAATCCTGATGTGTTGTGTTAAAAAAACAGAAAAATAAATAAATGGCACTGGAAAGAAAAATCGCAATCATCCTGTGAACAGAAAGAACAATGTCAGCTTTCCCAAATCCACAACATCCCTTTTATTAGCCCCACCCACACACCTCATCTAGCTTGACCCCACCCACTCATATCACTAAAACCCCGCCCACCCGCATCTCAACATCCACTTCTACATCTACCGAAAGACTTTACACATGGATTCGATGGAAAGAAGATTCATTCACGACAGACACGCGATCCCTGAAACAAACGTGTTTGATTCAGAGCGACATTAAAAAAGGAAACAGGAAAGCCTTTGCTTTGAGAGACAGGAGCAAGGACCAATAGCCAGCAAGCGTTGCATCAGTCATTCTAAACCCCGCCCACCTTATTTAAAAGGTCAATATCTAATCTACTAAAAAGGCAAAGAGTGGAAGACCAAAAAAGCAAACAGAAACCTCTTCATTTCGACTGCAACCACAAAAAAATTTTCATTTGTCTGTTTGAGAAACAGTCCATAAAAACGTAATAAAAACCATATTAAAAAAAACAAAAAAAAAAAAAAACATCATGCATCGAAAGGTGTCTTATCACCATTAACATCATTACTCAACGTTACTCACAGACATGGTCTGTGTTAATAGTTCTTGGTAAAAAATAAGCATTTGTCATCTTCTCCTTCCTCTTTCTAGCAAAATAAAACTCTGCTCGCCTTCCGTTGTCCATAGTTGGTGTGATATTGCCTTGTCTTGGTTTGTTGGAGAAAATGTTTGCACAAGAGTCTTCTGAGGTTTCTTGTTGATTTCTTCAAAGCAGATGATTAAATCACGGACAAATTTTCTGCAACCCGTGCATGAGCGTTAGTTCCTCTCTGATGTCACTTCCTCTAAAAGAAAGCAAATGTTGTTACGGTTGTAACACTCAGCAGTCTGTGTCTGGTTCTGACCTCAGACGATTAACCTGTAACAAAAAACAACAAACAGTGAACATTATGGACATGAACCTGGCATAATTACTCAGCCTCTTGTAGTTCCACCCGAAAGACCTTCGTTCATCTTCAGAACACAAATGAAATTATACTTTTTTGTGTTTTTTTGTATTCTCGTAGCTTTATAAAATGGTAGCTTTATGGTTGAACCACTGATGTCATATGGACTATTTCAGGGGTTCTCAACTCCAGTCCTCAAGGCCCATTGCTCTGCACATTTTGTATGTCTCCCTCATTTACCACACCTGATTCAGATCATCAGTTCGTTAGGAGAAAGATCCAAGAATTGATCTGAGTGTGTCAGATTCAGAAGCTTACAAAATGTGCAGAGCAGTGGGCCCGAGGACTGGAGTTGAGAACCACTGGACTATTTTATCGATGTCCTTACTACCTTTTTGGGCCTTGAACATGTCATCTGCGTTGCCGTCTATGTAGGGCCAGAAAGCTCTCGTATTTCATCAAAAATATCTTAATTTGAGGTCGAAGATGAACGAAGGTCTTACAGATTTGGAACGATATAAAGGTGAGCAATTAATAAAAGAATTTTCATTTTTGGGTGAACTAACCCTTCAACGGTAATTCAAAATTATTTGACGACTCAATTTAATGGAATAGCTTTAATGGGGCTGTCAAATTCCAAATGTGCCAAAAAATATCATAAATGTTCATAGGTACAGTATGGCTTATGTGCTTTATTCTTCTGAAGCTTTGTGTATAATTTAAGCTGCTGTAACTTGTAAATTGAACCAGGATTGATGTTAATGAGACAACTTTTTTATCAATTTAACATTAACTGTATGGAAGAAAGCACCGTCCACATTCTATAACCCCTTTTGCGTTCAAAAAAGAAAGTCATATGGATTTAGCAAAACGCAAGGGTGATTAAACAGAACACTGACCCACACAAGAATAAAAATATGAATTATTAAATACCGTTTTATTGCTTGTTTGGTTGGTAAGGGTACGATGACGGATCTGAAGAGGACACATCTTGTGGCTGTACACCACTTTCCTGCTGAAAAGACCACAGGCAGAAATTATAAATCTGAATTTTAGTGACATCTAAAAAATTTTATTTTGTGTGAGTTTCTGATTGAAAAAACAAATATCTAAATTTACTCCAAAGGCAAAACTGTGTTTGATATTAAAGGATTTGTTCACTCCAAAATTAAAATTTCCTGCTAATTTGCTTACCACTATGTCATCCAAGATGTTCACATCGTTCTTTCTTCAGTCGAAAAGAAATTAAGGTTTTTGAGAAAGCAATAGCCAGAAATACACTGCATGGGTCAAAATTATATCTTTTTCTTTTATGCCAAAATCATTGGGATATTAAGTAAAGATCATGTTCCATGAAGATATTTTGTACATTTCCTACTGTAAATATATGCATTAATTAGTAATATGAATTGCTAAAAACTTGGACGACTTTAAAAGGCAATTTTCTCAATATTTAGATTTTTTGCACCCTCAGATTCCAGATTCACAAATAGCTGTATCTCAGCCAAATATATCCTATCCTAACAAACCATACATCAATAGGAAGCTTATTTATTCAAAATAAATCTCAATATCAAAAAATTATGACTGGTTTTGTGGTCCAGGGTCACATATGTTGGACTTCAATGGGGATCAATGGGTTGAAGGTGCAAACTGCAGTTTTAATTAGGGGTGTGCCATATTGTCTGCGACAATATCGTAATTGTTATTTTAACGTATATTGCAAACAAAACACACCTACACAATGCACGCATACATTACGTCATAAAGTCTGATTAAATTAAAATGCATTTAGAATGAAAACAAAATTCAAAATATGGGGGCAGAAAATGTATATATTCATATTTCACATAGTTAATCAACATCACAGTGACGTTTTTCCTTCAAAAATCAGCATGATTACAAATGTGATTTTTTTTTATACAGTTCAATAAACAATAAGTTAATATAAAAGACTTACGTTTTAGTCATCATATTGGCTCATCAACAAAATCATTTGAAACACAGCACTATTTTGCATCTCAGAGCAACACGACGTGTTTCGTTCCTGATTGAATCAACCGTTTAAATGATTCGGTTCAATCGTAATGACTCACTTATTAACTGTGACTTGCTGCCACCTACAGGCGGTTTTAATTTCACATTTAAAGTTTTAAAGCATCATTTCATTTTTAAAATAATTTCAAATATCAGTATTTTGTTGATACTGATTTCATTTGTTTGGTAACAGCCTAAATGTATTATTATTATTATAACTGACTGATTAAAATTATTCTTTAGTGGAAAGAATAATTTCACTGCTGTGAACTGACCAATTTAGGAGTCAGCTGTCCATGGTAGTCCTTAAGATATCGGCACAATAACACGCTCAGCTAAATATCATCTAATTATCGCTATCGAGATATTCTTTTTTGTCAATATCGCACACCCCTAGTTTCAACGCAGCTTCAAAGGGCTCTACACAATCCCAGCCAAGGGATAAGGGTTTTATCTAGCGAAACGATCTGTCGTTTTCTAAGAAAAAGACGAATTTCTATATTTTTCCAAACACAAATGTTCTGCGATGTGCATCACATATTACACAATCAGTTGGAAAGGTTAGTTCTTTGTCTGTGTACTCCAGTTCAAAATGGTAGGGTAGGACGAAAAACTCCATCTCATATTCTCCTTCGGCTTCAAAAGTGTCCGACATCGTCGATTTACCTTTTTTTGCAAAGGCACGTTAGCTTTGTAAACACTGGGTTGGCACTTTTGCCTACATCGCGCGTGATATTTCTATTTTTATAAAGTAATGTGTGAATTCAAGCTAGTGCAAGACAAACATTTGTGGTTAAAAAGTATATAAATGTATTTTTTTTTAGAACCAATCCTTATTCCTCAGCTGGGATCGTGTAGAGTCCTTTGAAGCTGCATTGAACCTGCAATTTGGATCTTCAACCCATTGCCTCCCATTGAAATCCACTATATGGAGAAAAATCTTGGAATGTTTTCCTCAAAAACCCATTTCTTTGTGACTGAAGAAAGAAAGAAATGAACATCTTGGATGACATAGTAAGTAAACTAGGAAATTTTCATACTGGAACTGAACTAATCCTTTAAGCTACAAATTTACCAACATCTAGACAATTCAGACGGCTATAGCAGCCTGTTACTGATAGTCTGAGTGTGGGACTGACCTCAGGAGGGATGGCAGCGGGCTGAATGTGGGCATATTGAGGGATGTAAGCTCCTGGCATTGCTGTGTTGGCAGGAATAAACTGCAGGAAAGCAAAATGATGAGGTTTTATTAAAAACACAGGTGTTAATATTATTTATTAATTAGCATATAGGCTTGTGCCATATATTAGCGCAATCTGTGTGAGAGGATCGTACGGTTGCGGTGCCGCCCAGAGAGAGATGGCCCATCTGCTGGGTGAGGGGAGCCAACATAGCGGACGGCTGCAGTGACATGGGATGCTCCATAGAGGGCGACAGAACTGCTCCCTGAATCAAAAAACACAGAGTAAAACAATCATATTTGGCAACTGCACACAAAGAGCGAGAAATCCAGCTATTAATATACATCTGCACTAAATAACAGACATTCTGCCCACAATAGGACAAAAACAGGAAACACACACATCTTTCTGACTCGTGTTAAGCGGTATTGTTTATGAGTCATCTCCTACTTGGAAGAAGATGTGAATAAAATGAGAGATACCAAGAGATAAAAGAAAGGAAAAGACAGAGCATTTAAGCCTTACCGGGTGTTGCATGATGTAAGGCTGATGTGGCATCCATGAAGGATTCTGTACCTGGAGACACAAACACAGATGTTAGAAAGGAAGCAGGTGCTGGTCAGAAACACTCACATCATCACAACATGACCGTGAAGATCAAGTAGATGAAAAAGAGAAGTACCTGGTATGTAGAGATAGGAGAGATGTATGGAGACACTCCAGGCTGAGCCATTAACCGGTTTCCCATGGCATAAGGAGCAGCATAGTACCTGTAGCATCAGGATACAATGTTTTTAAAAATCTATATACGACATTTGCACATCATTTTAACTATGGCAACTGCACGATAGCTGTTTCCATCACCCTGTTTTTATGCGCATTTTGAAGTATCGCATCAGAAACGATTGATGGAAACGCCAATTTTCGAAAAAAAAAAATCCCTTAATTCGCAAAAAAAGTTGCCCTGCATTACATATGAAAATTATTATATTTAGTGGCTTCTCCTATATTTCTTAATGATATTTAGTCCCAGTTTATCAGGAAGTGTTCTCTTTGACTAGTTGGATGGCAAATGTTTTCTGCGATTTTGCGCACAAGTTTGGATGGAAACCTGGCTAATGTACAAAAAAACATCTCTGCATAACACATCCATAAAATAGGGTAGATAATATACTTTGTAAAATTAATGAGCAATTGAAGCTATGTTGAAGCTGTTCTTACCCATTCTGAAGGGCGGTACTGGGGTCATAGGTCAAAGTCATTCCACTCTAAAGAAAGTAAAAGAAACATTGAGCATTTCAGGCTTTATACACGTCATAAAGGCAGTTTTACTTTACAATCAACAGTTAAAATGCCAATAATTAGAGTTAACTATAATACAATAATACAGTGGTTGGAAACTAAAGAAAGTGACATTCAATGTCATGTAAGAATGGCTCATTAGCTTCAACCCACAAATACACACCCATACACAATTATAAACAGGACTTACTAGTCTCACCTCGGCGTCTCGTGTCCAGGTTCGTCCGTTGGGGACGTATTTAGCCTGACTCTGTCTCTTCTTCTGTCCGCCGTCAGCGAACTTACACAGCAAAGGCTCTGATGCACCTGTAACACACACATTTCACTTTCAGTACAGTACAGACTATATAATCTCTAGCCTACATATGGACTATATATGAATTGTAGACAAGAATATTGTGCTGAATACTCACCCAGCATCCCAGAGGAGGACTTAATGAACTTCCCGTTGAAGTGAGAGATCACGGCGTCGCACTTCTCTGTAGATTCCATCCTTAAAATAGAGCGAGACAAAGAGAGAACTTTACTTAACACATCCAGATCATCTGACACCATGATAGGTTCACATACAAAATCAGTACCCAAACCTCACTGACCTGGCAAAGCCCACTCCCCGGCTCACTCCGTTAGTGTCACGGAGGATTCGGGTGGAGACGACCTGTCCAAAAGGCTTGAGGAGATTCTCTAGCTCTTGCTCATCCATGGACACCGGCAGGTTGGACAGGTACAGGTTAGTCGGGTCCTGCTCCTGTTGCTGTATTCAGAAACATAAAACACATGGCACAATACTGCATTATTAAGCATCCTTCGTGTGTCTATGTAGTAAAAGTGTAGTAACAATGGATTTTCGGAACATTGATTGCCATTTGAATAATCATAGTTTTACTACAAATACCATGGTTGAATTTAGGGCTGTCACAATTCCTCAATTCAGTTCGAGTACTCGATTTTAAAAAATTGTGTTGTGTTGATTACATTTTTCCCATGTTGAGTAACTGACAAAATACAGAAAGTGGCGCATTCCTCGGATGAGAATCTATTAAATGCACTATTAGACCATTTTTCAAGGCTGCATGGTATATTAAACCCATTTAAAAACCATAATAATGCATAATGCTATTGTCAATTCACAAACACTACGATTTAATTAAATAAATATATGCGATGCCGTGTTAATATATGCACTTTATTTACATTTTACGTACATGCGTCTCAGAGCGGCTCAGTTCACAGTAAATGCTGCTCCACACAAACTCTCATCATTTACATGCGTGAAGCGTATCAAATTCCATCTCTGCAATAGTTTGGGATTATTACAGCATTCATCTGTGAACGCCTTTTCATTAGGGGTGGGAGAAAAAAAAAAATTTCACTGATGCATCGCGATTCTCTCATCAACGATTCTGAATCGATTCTGAATTCTGATTCTGAGGTTGTTGTTTTTTTTTTTTACCGCATGTGGCAAGTGTACGCGCTAGAGACGTGGCGGGCTTCATTGCAAAGAATTTGCACTGTGAAAAGCGGCTTTCACACTGAACACAGAAAGCGCTGCGCTGGCCGCTGGGTTCAGAGCGGCAAAAGCTCAACTATTTTGACCTTTAAGCGCAGCGTGCGGGCTTGTGTGCCAGTGGTGCGCTTTCCTGTATGTGTGCTTTGGTGGACGCAGAAACAAGCCGTCGTCGCGCAGCGCAAACAACTGAAATAAACGGGCTTTATACATATGTGCATGTTACATACATTCACAGTAAATGCTGCTCCATACAAACTGTTATCATTTACATGTGTGAAGTGTATCAAATTCCATCTCTGCAATAGTTTGGGATTATTATAGCATTCATCAGTGAATGCCTTTTCATTAGGGGTAAGAAAGAAAAAAAAACAAAAAACAAATCGATTCACCGATGCATCGAGATTCTCTCGTCAATGATTTTGAATCGAATCTGAATATTTCAGAATTGATTCTGAGCTTGTTTTTTTTTTACCGCATGTGGCACGTGTGGGCACTAGAGACATGGTGGGCTTCATTGCAAAGAATTTGCACTGTGGGTTCAGCGCAGCCCTTCAGAGCGGCAAAAGTTTGACTATTTTGAACTTTAAGCTCGGCGTGCGCTGCTTGCGTGCCAGTGGTGTGCTTCGCTGCATGTGCGCTTTGGTCGACGCAGAAAAAAGCCGTCGTCGCGCAACATAGAATTTTTGCATTATTGACACACTATTGCCCTATTCAATACTGTAAAGTTGCTTTGACACAACCTGCTTTGTTAAAAAGCACTGTATAAATAAACGTGCTTGATTGATTGAAATAAACGGGTTTCATATTGCACTGCTTTTCCGCAGTTTTGCTTTTGATACTTTATTTGAACTAATTATTAATACCTCACTGCAAATATATATGTATTTTAAGTAATTTTAAAGGCTATTCACTACAAAAAAATGAATTCTAACTATCCAGTTACTTGATTAATTGTCAGAATAATCTAGCAATTTCTCAATCACTTTGCAATGAATTTAGTGTTAATCATGACAGGAATGTATTTAATATGTTTAAATTATGTCACATACCACATTACTGAAACTATAAATGGTCAAATTTAACGTTTGTTTCAGTTAGTTTACAAGCTAACCTTACAGCACTAGGTAATCAGCATGCTAATGTTAAAGGGAAGAGAAGAAATTGTTGGATAAAGTCTTTTTTTCTTTGCACACAAAAAGTATTCTCTTAACCTTATGGTTAAACCACTGACGTCACATGGACTATTTTAACGATGTCCTTACTTCCCTTTCTGGGCCTTGAACGTGTCAGTTGCATTGCTGTCTATGCAGGGTCAGAAAGCTGTCAAATTTAATCAAAAATATCTTAATTTGTGTATTCATCTTCTATTACCTATAAAGCAACACCGTCCATGTTCATGTTTGAAGGGTGAGACCTTCAGGCGGTTCATACTCTCTGTCTGTGCTGCGATGTGCTGCTTGGGTACTTCATAAAAAAAAAAAAAATACAATCCTGTACTCGTCTCTCAGCTAACAAGGACACACGATACACTACAAGCTGCATTTCAATCTGACGTTTGACTGGCTGAAGGCAGAATCTCAGCTCGCTAATCTAGATGCCTCAGCAGAAACGAGGGCGGGCCAAGATAAGACGTCAACATTCCTCAACATGCATGCGTCAAACATGTTTACACAGCACACAAGTAACGGGGAAGTGGAAGAGTAATTTGCTGACAGTAGGGAAGAAGAGGAAAAAGAGGGCAGATTAAAAATTGAAGATGCAGGCAGAAAACGCCCAGCAGAACCTCGGAGAAGGTCACTGCAGGATTGTTACACACATACTTCTCTGAGGCACAGCGATGCACAGGAAATGTATGAGTGTGTGCGTGGCTGGATGAGAAAAGGAAGAGAGGAAACCAGGGAGAAATGCACATGAAAAGACACCGGAGGTTAAATTTTAATGTTTTAGATTAACATTTCCTGAAACGTCCTAACAGACAGGTCATGAACCAGCTACTTGGGAAAAGGAAGTGATGTCATTAATGAATGATTTACCTTGGCCATTTGAGCCTGGACTCCATTGGTCTTTAGCGCTGCGACGGCTTTTTGCGCGGACACGGGACTGTCAAAATCCACAAACCCATATCCTATGAAGAAAACATAGTGGTTAATCTACAACTAACCACTAGACCAAACACGCATCTTAACACACATTTTAATCAAATAAAATGTAGCCTTATATATAGTGTGTATTCACACACAACCAGTCAAAAGTTTTTGAACAGTAAGATTTTAATTGTTTTTAAAAGAAGTCTGTTTTGCCTGCATTTATTTGATTCAAAGTACAGCAAAACAGTAAAATTTTGAAATATTTTTACTATTTAAAATAACTGTTTTCTATTTGAATAGATTTTAAAATGTCATTTATTCCTGTGATCAAAGCAAAATTTTCAGCATCATTACTCCAGCCACATGATCCTTCAGAAATCATTATAATATGGTGATTTGCTGCTCAAAGATTTAAAGATCAGCATTTATCTAAAATAAAAAACTTTTGTAACATTATACACTATACCATTCAAAAGCTTGGAGTCAGTATAATATATATATATATATACACATATTATATATATATATATATATATATATTTATATATATTTTTTTTTTTTTTTTTTTTTTTTTTGGGAACAAATTATAGAAATTAATACTTTTATTTAGCAAGTATGCTGTAAATTGATCAAAATTGATGATAAAGACATTTGTAATGTTACAAAAGATTTATATTTCAGATAAATCAAATTTATATTTCAGATAAAGAAATCTGAAAAAATTCTACTAAGCTGTTGTCAACATAATAATAATAATAAAAAATATTTTTTGAGCAGCAAATCAGAATTTCTGAAGAATCATGTGACTGAAGTAATGATGCTAAAAATTCAGCTTTTAAATCACAGGAATAAATTACATTTTAAAATATATTCAAATAGAAAGCAGTTATTTTAAATAGTAAAAATATTTCAAAATTGTACTGTTTTTACTGTACTTTGAATCAAATAAATGCAGGCTTGGTGAGCACAACGGTCTTCTTTAAAAACATAAAAAAATCTTACTGTTCAAAAACTTATACACACACACACACACACACACAAAATATGAGAGTGTTACTTGTAAGAATAAAAAGTGTAAGAAGTGCAAGAGTAAAATAACATGACAAACCTTTGCATTTGTTTGTAGTCTTATCAAGAATGGCTTTGGTGGACACGATTTTACCATATCTGTTTACAGAGAAAAAGAGAGAAGTTAGCACAGGATCAGATCATGAGTCAGTCAATGTGTCAAATGACACAACAACACAGGAATTCATGACCTGCAGGACATGAAACACAAGATCTACCATAATCCCTGAGCTGAAAGAAAAAAAAATACACCACCCAAAAGAGCTCTCGAAGTCTGGTTGAGACGCATTTAATTCAGAAACAAAGAGTCGCTTGTGACAGAATCATCGACAGACACTTGATGCCGACAGCCCAGGTGCTTTACAGGGTCACTGTGTGACAGACGAGGATTGAGCTGCTTTAATGGAGTGTCCATGAGAAACCTGTTATTACAGCACACAAATCAACACGGTTCAAAGGAAACGCTTGTCTAGCATACACACGTGTGTGTGCCTGTGTGAGAAAGAGGAAAGGAACTCGCCTTTAGCAATGTAGTGAACCAGGGATAAACAATGAATGGTGAATAATCATCTTAGCATTTATATTTCATACATTTATATATACACTATTTCAAAAATAGCATATGAGACTACAAATTATGCTACTGAATTGCCTTTCAGACTGTACTATTTTACACTGTTGTGCACATGACATCAGGCTGTGTCCAGTATTTTATATTTAAATTTTGAATAACATTTTTTTTGGAAGTCTGATTAAATAATAAGTCAAGAAAGCAACAAAATGGTTTATTTATCTGACTTATTCGTGACAGTGAAAATGGAAATAAGCATCAAATGTAGTAGGTCCTCCGAGCATTAAATGCAAACTTCCTGTTGCATAAACGGTATGAGTAGTATACTAGCATGAGCATTTTACATGTCATATCATATACAAACAGAAACTCAAAGGTATTCACAACATCCTGTCAAAAAAGTTCAGTTTAACTTGAAGAAACTGTGACATAAATATATTACTTAATATAATGATACTACTACTAATATTTACCAGAAAATGTATATCCCAAAATTTATTTAGCAGAAAATTGTATACACACAACACAGTATTTCTGGGAAAAATAAATAAATAAATAAAATAGAAAATATATATTTTTAATTAAATTAATTAAGATTATTACAATTTAATGAAACTATTCAAATGGAATCCAGAAAATTAACAGAAAACACAATTTGGTAAAAATAAAACTGAATTTAAGAAAAAAACTAAAATATTATATATATATATATATATATACATATATATATTATAATGTTATTTTGTTCGACTTTTAATTGCTGTTAAATTGTGTATATTTTCATATCAATTAATTAGAAAATGTATGCAGTTAAAATTTAAACAGAAAAAATTAGAATTTGTGAAAAAATAAATCAGATTTCATAGTGCCCTACTACTGCAAACACAGTCAATGTACTTCTTTATGAAAGATAGAAATGAAAAACCTGAAAACAAACGGAACTACAGCTGAAACGTTTGGGATTGTTAATAAATGTTTATACTTTTAAAATAAGTCACATCAAAGCCGCATTTTTTTTAATCAAAAATACAGTAAAATTTTGTGAAATTATTACAATTTAAATTAAAGGTTTTGTTTTATAATATATTTTAAAATGTAATTTATTCTTGTGATGCAAAGCTGAATTTTCATTATCATTACTCCAGTCTTCACTGTCACTGATCCTTCAGAAATCATTCTAATATGCTGATTTGCAGCTCAAGAAACATTTTTTAGTATTAAGAATGATGAAAACAGTTGTGCTGCTTAATAACTGTGTGGAAACATTTGGTCAGGATTCCTTGATGAACACAAAGTTCAAAAGACCAAAATTCATTTGGTACAGAAACATTCTGTAAAATTATAAATGTCTTTACTGCCACGTTTGACCAAATGAATGCGTCACTGATGATTAAAAAATAAATCTCTGACCCCACTACAGCTTCAATACGACTGCTTTTCATAGACCCAAAAATAAATGTATTCACATGCCGGCTTAGATTTATTGACGTCTCTCTCAGGAAGGCTGTGCAGGAAGAAGCCGTGACAGTAGTGCTGACTGGGAAAGGGCTGTTTTTCATTCACCTTCAGCGAGGGCTCCTTTTCCAAAGCTGAAATTCACTCATATATTTATAATCCCTTTCCTGTGTCATTAAAACTCTGGCTTAGATGAATAAATATTTATTCAGGGTGACGTTTAGCAGAGCCGCACAGGCAAACACTAAACAACATTTTGGGGCGCGTGTCGCAAGGGAGGGAAAAGCGGAGCCAATCGCATTTCACACACAGATCACAAGACTCCACGCGCCAGAGGACCGTGCGACCTTGGCCTTGACCCATGCGCTCTGGTGGGGAGGCCCCACTTCCTGCCCCCACCGGCAGAATTCCGTCAGCAGCTCCCAGAGCGACGCTGTTTTTCAGCGGATCAAGGCAAATCAATCCGCGGCTATGCTCCGAGCGGTCACTCTCTGTGATTAAACCGACTCCGGAAAGCAAGGTTACGATGTCACCGCAATACCTCAAAGCTGTACTGACGCATTCCTCATGGCTTTAACCAAAATATATACAGCGTGAAGTCTGTAGTATTGCGTCTAGTTATGATGTACATATGACCTGAGCTTCACTTTTAACCAGGATACAAGCCAAGAGGATTATGGGCCCCCATCTGACTCTTTACAATCAATTTGAGGGATTACCATGGCGATGACTGGTCTCCCGGGGGCAGCGAGGGGTAAATTAACCCACAGTGGGAATGTCTGAAAGGAATACACGCGGGATCAAAACGCCTCTGAACAAACAAGCACTCTTACGTGGATATAAACGCATGCATATGCGTTAAACATATAAGATGACGGGTGAGGAAGTCCGTAACAGCATTACCAAATCTTCCATTGTGTTGAGCAGGATGAAATTAGTAACAGTCGTCTCGCAATATTTTAGGGAACTAAGCAACGCACCAATGTTTTGAAGCGAAACCCCTGACAACGTCTGCAGATGCAATCGACTTGCGACTTTTCCTGCTCTAGTAACTGCTGAATCATAGCTGCTGGCCTACTACTGCATTCACAGCGGCTGTTATGAACCAGCGGATCTCAAACAAACACTCATTAGTGCGTGTGTGTGAGGGAAGAAATTGTGTAGAACAACCAGATGAGAAAATCTCTCATTACTCATTCATTGAAGTTGACTGAATTAAAATTTCCTGCGAAGTTACCCACCCCCATGTCATCCAAGATGTTCATTAATTTCTTTCTTCTGTTGAAAAGAAATTAGGGTTTTTGAGAAAAACATTCCAGGATTTTTCTCCATATAGTGGACTGAAGGTTGAAGGTCCAAATTGCAGTGCAATCGTTTTTGTTTGATAAGACCGTTATTTTTTGGCTGGGATCGTGTAGAGTCCTTTGAAGATGCATTTGCAATTTGGACTTTCGACCCGTTGATCCCCACTGAATATGGAGAAAAATCCGTGAATGTTTTCCTCAAAAACCTTCATTTCTTTTCGACTGAAGAAAGAAAGACACGAACATCTTGAATGACATAAGGGTGAGTAAATCAGGAAATTTTCATTCTGGACTGAACTAATCCTTTAATGCAATAATCAACAAATACAATCCAATTCTTTTAAAGCTGCAATGCTAAAAAAAAAAAAGTTTTAATCTAATTAATATTAAATCTAATTAAACGCAAAATAAATTTGACTGTGAAAATACCCATGAAATATTATTTAAAGCTATTTTGTGTTAAATGAGAAAGTACTGAGTAAATATTACAAATTGTAGCTTTAGTAAAAAATATTTTATTTGATTCAACATAAAATTTATTACACATAAACATGTAGGCTGCAACGACCTACAGTAAACTATGGAACATAAAAGATGATAATTTAATTAATTTAATGAAAGTCATGGTAACCAAAACAGCTGTGTTACCAACAGTCTTTAATATATTTGACATGAGAGTGACTAAATGCTGACAGAATCAAATTTTTTGGAGTGAACTATCCCTTTAATTTTTTTATTTTTATTATTATTTTTTTGTATGTTTTTTTGTTTTTGCTTTAATTAAATGATACTCTAAATAAGAACCTAAATCTGCCAGGAGATGGAGGTAAATGTCTTTATAAGTCATTCACTTATTTGATTCGATTCGATTCATTCAGGAACGAAGTAAATGCTCTGTTTATAAATGCGCCTTTGAATCATTGATTCACACTATTCGTTCAAAACGCGGATTTATTCAGAAACTAAACATCGCTGTGTTGGTCGGAGACACGCAACAATTCTGCTATGGCTTCAAAGGTAATATGTTCTTGTTAAAATATTTTAATCACATTATTATTTCAGAATTAATTACTTAAGGTAACGCATTAAACTAACAGCCCTAATAAATACTAAAAACTTAAAATAGATACTAAACGTCAACATGAGATATAAACAGCTAAGTTCTGAAAGTAAAAATACTCTTTAATTTTCTCCTTAGAGGAATTAGTTTTAAACAATTTGTTGAAAAACTGTTAAGACAGACCTACTGTCAGTTTCAAGGTTGTTAATTGAAGGTATATACTTTTGTTATTACATTATTTTAACTTATTTTTTGGAGAATTCCTGGTGGAAAAGTACATTGTTATGTGAAGAATCAGAGAACTGTGATGAGCAACATGAAGAGCCGTGCATGACGTAATTGAGTAAGTCTCCCTACACTGGCAAACTGCTTAAATATTTGCATACATATGCATATTTTGAAATAAACATGTAATATGTTATTTCTTTATATATAATCAACATCTTTAAATCAACAGTTTTTTATTTCCCATTGTAGATTAAGTTTCGAGACAAAGTTTGCAATGTTGTAATTCAGCTCATAGCTGGTTGGTTTGGTTCATGGCTGATAACTTCTAAATGATACATCAACGCATATCATTCTAAACAATTAAATGTTCGTCATTGTAATCTTTACTTGCTCTGCCTCTGAAACAACTACCCCTTTTTAGCAGATGTTACCAGTACCTTATTTATATTTTTTTCTCTTTCTTTCTTTCTTTCTTTCTTTTTTGGAATATCCCATTTAACTCTGAGAAAGATTTTCTACTGTTATCTTATGTTTTTTAGAGTGAAACAGGATACTCAGTGTATATCATTGTAGAAACAAATCAGTTAAATCAGATTTTGCATAAAACGTCTTAAAAGTCTGTTAAACTATTCACCTTATTTTTCTGATAAGAGTGGCCACAGCCATTTGTAAATTTTATGGGTCCTGCTTCCAGTGTCATCTGCTTCCAGCTATTTTTCTCTGTACAAAACAGCTTGTTTTGCTGCTTGATATTGCAAATAGGTGTGTCGCACCATATTATTCTAATGTATTATCTTAAATATGAACACACTGGTTTGCAGTGCAAAAACAGTTTTACCGTTTACTGGACATTGCCATTACTCTCCTTATTTTTCCGTAGCGGCTAATGAACCAGATGTTTCGCCCATAGGCTTACTTACGCTATTGAAGAATAAGGTGGATATAAAAAGTATAAAAAGACATCGCTTATTTGGGAAATAAACCAGAACGGAAATGCACAATAAATTCAGGCATTGCATTGTGGGATACCATGTCAAAAAAAATAAAAACTTTACTTAGATAAGTAAAACTGGTCCAAATTAGATCACGTGACAGGATATAATATCACTGACATGAGCGAGGTGGTTTTAACTATAGGTGTTATTAGTGGTATAGTCTTGAAAAAGCTGATTGTGGCGGATGTTTGCGGGGTAAACAGGCTAATGAGGGTTTATCCCATAACTTGACCTAATTCTGACAATCTTGCACGTTCAAGCTGTTAACAGACACCAGCCCAGCTGTGCTGCAGAATCTCACAGCAAGTGGAAAACAGAACAGCCACTGTATTTATTTCCTTGAACGTACATCCAAAACTCTACCTGACATCACCAGTGATTTTGTCATGACATAACGGCAGATACTCACGGCTGGCAGAGTTTGACCAGGTCGTGATCGGTGGTTCCTGGCGGTAACCCGCGGATGTAAAGGTTTGTTTTGCTGAGTTGCTCCCAGCCGGTTGTGCTGCTGCTGCTGCTACTGCTGTTGTTGGTGCTGCTATTGGTGCTCGGACTGGGCGGGGCCATAGGCAGGGTGGGCGGAGCAACAGGAGGCTGTCAAGGGAGTGGAACAAAGATTTCATTGATTTGACAAAAGGAAATGCGCAGAAGATGACATCACATAATGGCTGCACTGAAACACGAAAATAGCGACTTCCAAAACAAACCACGGACAAACTTCTCTTTCTCCTGCAGTACCGAACACTACATGAAAGAAAATATCCACGCTAATAACGTAAAAAAGAAAACACCCCCTCCTTCCTCACTCTCCCCTCAAACACGCTGTGGCAGGGCGACTCCATTCGTCACGATGATATCTTTAACTCTATCTGTAGTAAACTGGTGTTATTATTACACAGTCAGCCATCGCCAGCGAGTCTGCCCACATCCACAGCTCCCTACAGTCTAATTCCCGTTAAAGCGAAGCACAAACAGGCCTAGAGGCACAGTCGCCCCTTCGACTCTCATATCAGTCCAATCTACGCATTCTTCTAGAGCTGAATGTGTTTGGGTTATTTCACTGGATGCAAGCCCATATAACTCTGGAGAAATTCCCAATGCGGCATCAGTTCCTTTCAACGCCTGCCACATGGCCGTGTGCAATGATTAAAGGGATAGTTTGCACAAAAATTTAAATCGTGGCATCGTTACACACCCTCACGTCGTTCCAAACCTGTATTGCTTTCTTTTTCCTCAGGGGGTCACAAAAGGAGATGTTTTGAAGAATGTGCTGGCTGCTCTTTTCCACTCAATTGCAATGAATGGGGTCGGAAGCTTTCAATCTTTTCAAGATCGGATCCATCCTGACACGTTACTAAGAGATTGAGTTGACCAATAAAATCATCTGTGGGGAGAGGTTTACACTTGGGGGGAAAAAACATGCAAATCCTTCGGATTCATAACCAGATCAACCAGTTAAAAAAGTTTGGTTTTGTAATCTTAAAGGGATAGTTCACCCTCATGCCGTTCCAAATCCATAAGTCCTTTATTCATCTTCAGAACACAAATGGAGATATTCTTGATGAAACCCAAGAGCTTTCTGACCTTGCATAGACATGAACTTTTTTGAAAATAACTTTTGTGTGCAAAGCTATTCAACAATTTCATGAAAGCGCATCAAAGACTGACACAAAAGAGAAGAAATAGCTACAAAAAAGTATTCCCGTAGCTTCAGAACACTACGGTTGAAGCACTGATGTCACATGGACTATTTTAACGATTTCCTTACTACTTTTCTGGGCGTGAGTGTGTCAGAAAGCTCTCAGACATTTTATCAAAAATATCTTAATTGAAGTCCCGAAGATAAACGGTGAGTACTTAATGACTGAATTGTCATTTTTGGGTGTGCTATCCCTTTAAGACAACAAAAATGTTTTGATAATTTGGTAAGATATGTGAAACGTATGTGTTTATTCACCTTTTAGTGCTTCTTGTGTATTCGGTTGGGGTTTGAGTGTGACTCAAGAGTCTCATTACCAAACCACAGTACCAAACTCACCACAGAGGCATGTTCATTCATACAGCGAGTAGCGTTTTTGTCCATAAATCTGGTTTAGCAAAGAGGAAGGAATGTTTTCCAGAGAAAGATCACATGATGCAGGAGTGCTCTGGGACACAGGATGTGTGGGCCTCTCGCCCACCCCGAGCAGCGGCCACCACAGCCCACATCACTGACTCACTTCCTGTTTCTTAGTCATTCATTAAAACGGCTCCATTTCTCCCAGCCGTCACAAAATGGCTGCCTGTTAAACATCAGCAGCTGATTGTTCACAGAACCAAATCACCACAAAAGTGACGGCAAAACCTCAAAACGACAGACGTGATTAAAAAGACACTGGCTCTGACTGAAACTGCTGTATGAGAGGGGATGTAAATATGTGTAGGTGTACACCTGACTGTAACTCCGTTGGGTTAGTGGGAGTTCTCTGTTTTTGACACACTGACCCATTTTCACACGAGCGACTCGCACACTTGTGCGCTGAGGTGAAACTGGACGTGGCCCCATAACCTGGTTAGCGCCCGTTAATTACCGAGGCAAGAGATCGAGCCACTTTTCCATCCACAACAACATGAAAATCACATGCTAAGTTAGAGGAGGAAGAACTTGTTAGAAAAAGCTGAGGAGCTCAAGTAGCTCATCCACAAAATGAAATGAGAAAGGTGAACAGGCTGTTAAACGACTAAAGGAGCTGATAATTTTCACACATGTTCTGCCATCTTCTCATGTTCATGACTAAAATCCAAAGTGCTGTATAAAAAGTACTGGCAGACTCTGGAACATATCCAGTTTTATAATTGGGAAAATAACAAAGTCATGGGAAGGGTAACTAAAACAGAGAAAAAGCAATGGGAGAGGGAAAGAGGAGGGGGGTCACATTCAATATCCAAGCCATCTCTCATACGTCGGCGTGTCCCTCGGGTCCTGAGCTATGCGCTCTAGTCATCCTAGACCATATGGTTCCTATAAACTGTGAAATCCTGAAGCCCATTAACTTCTGCTGCCTCTATCACAGCCATCACTCTAAGCTCCACCACAGGAGCGCCCATGCAAATGCATGTGTAAATGTGTGATTTCACGCAAAGCGTGTGTGCGTACGCACGACGTCCATAAATTCTCACATTTACAAATTTGGAATGTATAAACAAGCAATGTTTAAATAGAATTCCGCAGGCCACACCCTCTGCTGGCCCACCAATTGCTGGGAAACATCGTATTAACTCATGAATATTAATTAGGCAGAGATTCTTCAGAACACACCCAAGAATCTCCTGACACAAGTTGCCATGGGAGGCTTTCACCACAGGCTTCTCCCATCCTCATCTTCCCTCACTCATTAGCCCGTATGCTAATATTAATCTTTTTTTAAAAAAAGACAGTAACATTAATGAGATTTTACAAGAAGTGCAATATGACAGGAGGAATTCACCAAACAACATGTATGTGATAAATGAGTGTTAGTAAAATAAAATGACACTTCATTAGTCTCATTTCTATTTCTGGGTTCTGTGACATCCCAAAGCAGGAAAAAGACACTTCCAGTTCCGTCAACAGACTTTATAAATATTACATTGTGCAAGTGCAGATGGTGTTGTGTAATACGCTAAATTAACATAAACGGAGAAGGTTAACATCCAAAAGGCCTAATTACAAAATAACTCGTACAAAACCGAAAACAGTCCTAGACTGCATTTTTGGCATCATAGATGCGTGTATCATTTCTTGTCCATCACAAACTCTGTTTAGAATAAGCAATGATTAAAAACGCCATACGCGCCCTTAAGTGCTGTCTAGGTAGGCAGCGCACTAGATATTGAGACACCGCCGCTGGGCGCGCACACGAGCAAGAGGAGTTAAATACATTCTGTCCCAGGTAAAGGATCTTCTGACCCGCTGCCAGTCCATCCTGTAGTCTTTAACATCACTATCATTACAATGTCTCACTTTACCTACCTGCTTTCGATATGAAGTTCTCAATGGGTTAGCCGTATTTGCGAAGATCATCCTGTATTCCCCTGTGTTATGCGACCCAACGATGAATTAAAAAAAATCTACTCTCAAAATCAGTTGATATAAGGTTACAGTAAAGAACTGTAAATTTTCCACATCGCACACTTCAATGTTGGCTTCGGAGTGAAGTGATAATCCGTGCTGAAGCAGATAGAGATTTCTGCTAAATAAAAACCAAGCTCTTGATCGATGGTTTATTCCCACCTTGGCTCGTCCGACCAGTTTCGGTAAATCGCCTGGTTCATTGATCTCGGTTCTGTTGCCCGCAGCGAAGACCCACCTACTGCGGAACAAACCATTCTGCAGTCAGGCGGCAGGGTGGTGACGTTTCTAATTAATCGTACGTGACGCGTCTTTTCGACAAACACGACCAAATTACACGCGTACATGAAAATCTACGGTTGGAAAACAAACATTTTAAAACTCTGACAGAAAAACAGACACAAAACAAGTAATATTTTGTTACCGACCACGGTTTCCCCCTACATGACGTTTGGTTCAATCCCGCACGCATGCAACACATTCCACTACCTCGCCATCAGATCCCATCTACAATACACACAGCAGACTGTCCCACTATGGCCGGGGTGGAGGTCTATGTATACAGATACACCCTAATTAACACTATTAATTATATTTGAATAATTAAAGGTACATTTGCGTACACAACCCGTCAAAAGTTTTGAACAGTAAGTTTTTAATGTTTTTTTTTTTTTTAAGTCTCTTCAGCTCACCAAGTCTGCATTTATTTGATTCAAAGTACAGCAACAGCAGTAATATTGTGAAATATTTTTACTATTTAAAATAACTGCTTTCTATTTGAATATATTTTAAAATGTAATTTGTTCCTGTGATCAAAGCTACATTTTCAGCATCATTACTCCTGTCTTCAGTGTCACATGATCCTTCAGAAATCATTCTGATTTGCTGTTCAAGAAACATTTTTTTTTTCAGGATTCTTTGATGATTAGAAAGATGAGCATTTATCTGAAATTAAAAAGGTTTTGTAACATTATACACTACGACATTCAAAAGCTTGGAGTCAGTATAACTTCCTTTTTTTGTAAATAAAATATAGAAATTAATACTTTTCGATTAAAAGTGATTATAAAGACATTTACAGTGTTATAAAAGATTTCTATTTCAGATACATGCTGTTGTTCTGAACTTTCTATTCATCAAAGAAACCTGAAAAATTCTACTCAGCTGTTTTTAACATGATGAAAATAATAAATAATTTTTGAGCAGCAAATTAGAAATTAGAATGATTTCCGAAGGATCGTGTGACTGGAGTAATGATGCTAAAAATTAAATTCAGTTGAAATCACAGGAATAAAATGTATTCAAATTGAAAACAGCTATTTTAAATATTAAAATATATCAAATTTGCACTGTTTTTGCTATACCTTGGCAAATGCAAGCTTGTTGAGCAGAAGAGATTTCTTTAAAAAAACATTACAAATCTTACTGTTCAAAAACTTTTGACTGGTAGCGTATTTTACATATAAAGAAATAAATAGCACTTTTAAGAAATGTAATTAAAAATATGTGTTTTAGTGAGCAGGTCAACACCTTACGTCACTGCCATTTTGATTTTAAGCAAACAAATATTTTTTCATCCAGAAAGGGATTCATAAATCATCCCTAACCATTTATACCACTGCTATTGATAAATGAGCTCTAGCTACTGTACACCCAAACAGAACTTATTACGTATTGAGTGCATAAACTAACTTTCTAACTTTGATAGAAACGGACAAATGTCCCGTGTGGTATTTAATGGCAGGGGGGTGTGAACTAGTTCCCTCTTGCAACAGTAATAACAAGGCTGAAATGAAATGACACCTCCTAGAGGGTTGCCTAGGGCATGTCTTATCTACTTTTTGTCATGGTAATGTTCCTCTGTAATCACATTTCACAGCTTATGTACTGATTCAAGGAACACCTAGTGTTATTCAGTGGCAGTTTGCAATTTGGTGCAGGATAGATATATTAAATTAACCGAAATGCCACGCAGGTGTTTGAAAGGGAATGAGAATGTGTTTGAGCGCTCACTTGATTGGGCTTGTTAAGTTAGTCTCCTAGTTTTAACTGGGTTTTATGCCTCTGTTGTTGAAAATCAAAAGCAGCATGTTTTTTTTTTTTTTTTTTTTTTTTTCCTGGGTGTCACGTAACAGTTTGCATGTTTACTCTCTAACCAAAGCTGTTAGAGTGATATTGCTAATTGCTGGTGCCCAAAGACACTGTTGTGGACTGAGAATGATTCTATCTAATCGCACACCCTCTGAGTGTGATTTTTAGCTCCACTCGCGGTGCGATGTGTGTGAGAGTTTAGTGAGGCAGAAAGCCAGAGTGAATCAGGGTAGAAGCCAGAGCTCAAACTGATTATATGCATGTGGAAAGCAAAACATATGAAAAGTGTGATGGAGGGAAGGACCAGAAGTACAGTATGCTTCACCCAAAAATGAAAATTCTGTCAGTAATAACTCACCCCCATGTCATTTCAAACCCGTAAGACCTTCTTTCATCTTCAGAACACAGATTAAGATATTTTTGATGAAAAGCTTTCTGAGCCTGCATAGACAGCAACATGCCACATTCAAGTCCCGAGTAGTAAAGAGTTTATTAAAATAGTCCATGTGACATCAGTGGTTCAACCCCAATTTTATGAAGCTAAAAGAAGGCTTTTTGTGCACAAAGAAAAAAACAATAACTGCATGTCCACAAGTGTACCAGGACACATGCATATTTTGATCTTCACAAACATGAAGAAAGTCAATCTGACTTTCCACCACTAACCACAGAAACAACGAAAAACCACACCAATACCAACCAACATGCCACAGTCGACTTGACAGCCCCTGCTGTTAACAAACCACAACTTACAAAGTGTATGTTTCACTACCTGATTTTAGTTGTATGCTTAAAGGGGTCATCGGATGCCCATTTTCCACAAGTTGATATGATTCTTTAGGGTCTTAATGAAAAGTCTATAATATACTTTGGTTAAAAATTCTCAGTGGTTGTGTAAAACAACACCCTTTTTACCTTGTCAAAATGAGCTTTTCAAAATTCATCCCTTTCTGAGGGATTGTTCATTTAAATGCAAATAAGCTCTGCTCGCCCCGCCCCTCTCTTCTCTCTGTGGAGTGACGAGCCTGTTTACTTTAGCCGTGTTTAGCCACGAAACTTGCTAACTAGCATGTTATTAGGAAAGGTGATTGCAGAGATTCATAAAAAAAAACCTTATACTCACTTCTGCTGTATTTGAAGCTGGATTTCGAATGGTTTGCACAAACACAGACACATTTATGTAGATCGGGAGGCGCATTCCCTTCACAAACAAACGTAATCCACTGCTTCTTCAGCGGCTCAGATGTCGGGAGTAAATGACGACCACTATGTTCATTATTACATCCAGCAACACAACACCTCAATCGTTCAATCGGAGATATTCTTGTCTAACTTACATCTCTGCTCCGGCATTGAAACAATGGAGGTGGGACTTACCTCCATTGTTTATTTTTACAGATTAATTAAAAACCACTGCATGGATTTTTATCATTATAGGGTAGATGTGTACATACACTGCCAACACACATTAATGTTCAAACAACATGAAAAAGTGAACTTTGCATCCGATGACCCCTTTAAATGTCTAGAAAAATGCCTGCAACTCAGTTACAATTGACCAATAGCAAAATAAGTAAATAAACTAACATATAAAATGAAATACTTTCAGGGACTGTCTATAAACTGACTATCCTATATTATTTACAGCTCATCAATCTTTGTTAGCTGTGTGTCATTATTGTCTTTTGGGACATTGCAGGTGCAAAAGGCTGCATTAAACATAGTTTAATATTGACTCTGGAACGCTGAGCTGTGCTGAATGCATTTCAATGAGTAAGTACCCACTCACACACACAACCTCTGCTGCGTATGAGCCATTTTACCCACAATCTGCACTTATATCATAAGACCAATATGTGTGACCTTTCATAGCATCTCATTTGCTGCCTAAGCAAGAAACATGGCTTAATAATTCCCGCTGTGATTAGTGTCATCTGTCAGGGTGTATTGTGAGTCTAAATCATGCAATTAGGCAGTTCTTTTCACCCCAGTGTCAATTAGGGGACTTGATGTACACAAGCTCTTTTAAAGTGCTTGAAAAGCCAGCCATGTTCTGTATTCTCTGTTGCGAGTGCCCGGGTTCAGTTCAGTGAGGTGGCTTTTGTTCGGCCCGGTCAGGTCTCCATTGGACGGATGAAGGGAAATTCAGCCCAGGCTTTGTATCTCTCCAGGGGTGAGTGCCTGCGCAGCACAGGGTCAGTCACTGAACACCAGAGGTCAAACAGAATGAAGCCCAGCAGTCCATGAAGCTGTAGGGGAAAATTCAATAGGTCAACAGAGATGGGAAGGGAGAGGGAGAGAAATTGAGAGGTAGAAAGCTCTGATTCAGCATTGCGGGAGGTCATTGAGGAGAATCAGGTAGAACAGCAGATTGTGTCTGTAACAGTCTGTTCAGAGTGTCACGTTGGCAGGTGAGACTTTGGCTTTGCAGTAGCTGCCGTATGCAGCAGTATGCAACAATATGGGTGTTTTGATTATTATGCAGAAAAAAATAAAAAATTTTGTGCTTTCTGAAAAAAATGTGAGTGATGCTAAGGTATATACATACACAGTGCCTTGCAAAAGTATTCAGACCCCTGTTTTATGTTCCTGCCTTATGTTAAAGGGTTAGTTCTCCCACTCAATCTCATGTTATTCCAAACCCGTGAGACCTTTGTTCATCTTCAAAACACAAATTAAGATGTTTTTGATTAAATCTGAGAGCTTTCTGACCCTCCATATACAGCAACACAGTTGACACGCTCAAGGCCCAGAAAGGTAGTAAGGACATCATTAAAATAGTCCATGTGACATCAGTGGTTCAACCGTAATTTTATAAAGCTACAAGAATACTTTTTGTGCGCAAAGAAAACAAAAATAATGACTTTATTCAACACTTTCGTGTCAGTCTCATGAGAGTTCACATTGTTCCCAAGATGATGGAAGGTCTTACAGGTTTGGAATGACATGAGGGTGAGTTATTAATAACTGAATTTTCATTTTTGGTGAAATGTGTCAAAATGTTAAAATGTGTTTTCAGTGTTAAAATGCTTTTTTTTTCCCCACATCAGTCTACACTCCACACACCATAATGGCAAAGCAGAAAACAGGTTTGTAAAAGTTGTACATTTCGTAGAAATAAAAACTTAAATGATTAGTATTGCATAAGTATTCATACCCTTTTCTAGGACACTTACATTTAGTTCATGAGCATTCATATTGCTTGCACATGTTACTACATTTTGACAGAAGTTAACCTGTGGCAAATTCAATTGAATGAGTATGATTAGAAAAGGCACACCCTTTCAATAAAAGGTCTAACTGCTGAAAATGGATATCAGAGCAAAAACCAAGCCCTAAGGTCAAAAGAACTTCCTGTGAGTTTAGAAAAAGGATTGTGTCAAGAGTTAAGAAAAAAAATTGGCTGCATTGAAGGTTCGAAACAGCATGTAGCCGCCATTATTCTTAAAGGAGAAGTTCACTTCCAGAACAAAAATGTACAGATAATGTACTCACCTCCTTGTCATCCAAGATGTTCATGTCTTTCTTTCTTCAGTCGTAAAGAAATTATGTTTTTTGAGAAAAACATTTCAGGATTTTTCTTCAATGTTGCCAGTGTTCCAAAATGCAGTTTAAATGCAACTTCAAAAGGCTCAAAATGATCCCAGCCAAGGAAGAAAGGTCTTATTTAGAGAAACGATCTGTTATTTTCTAAAAAAAAAAAAAAAAAATACAATATATATATTTTTTAACAGCAAACGCTCATCTTGGTCTAGCTTTGCGGGAACTGTGTGTATTCCTGTTTATGACAGTTGGGGTAGGTCAAAAAACTCCCATGTCATTTTCTCCTTGAACTTCAAAATTGTCCTACATTGCTGTTTTACATTTTTTGGTAAAGGGCGTTTGATCTTCTGTGCGTGTTCACTTTGTAAACACTGGGTCAGTATTCTGCAGCAATGTAGGACAATTTTGAAGTTGGAGGAGAAAATGACATGGGAGTTTTTCGACATACCCTAACTGTCATAAACAGGAATACACACAGTTCCCGCAAAGCTAGACCAAGACAAGCATTTGAGGTTAAAAAGTATATAAATTGTAATTTTTTTTGGAAAATAACAGATTTATTTTACATGGGGGCCATGGTTTGAGTGGTGACCAAGAAGTTGATGGTCACATCATATATGGAGATGGGGGAAACTTACAGAAGGACAAACATCATTTCAACACTCCACCAACTTTATGACGGTGTGGCCAGACTCAATCCTTTCCTCAATGAAGACACATGAAAACACACTTGGAATTTGTGAAAGCACATAAAGGACTCTCAGACTATGAGAAACAAAGATTCTCTGGTTTGATGAACCTCAATTTCAAGCACCGTGTATAAAGGAAACCAGGCACTGCTTATCACCTGCACAGCAGCATCCCAACAGTAAAGTATGGAGGTAGCAGCCTCATGCTGTGGGGCTGTTTTTCAGCTGCAGGGACTGAGGGACTCATCAGAGTAGAAGGAATGCTCAGAGCATAGTCCAGAGCACTAGGCAGAGGGTTCACTTTTCAACAGGACAATGATCCTAAGCACACAGTTAAGACAATGCAAAAGTGGCTTTTGGCTAACTCTGTGAATGTCCTTAAGTGTCCTAGCCAGAGCCTGGGCTTGAACCCAATCGAAAAATGTCTGTCGGCCCTCATCCAAGCTGACAGAGCTTGAGAGGTCGAGAGGTGAGGAGAAGAATTGGCAGACAATTTCCAAATGCAGATGTGCAAAGCTTGTCGCATCATGCCCAAACCGATTTGAGGCTGTAAAGTGCTTCAACTACTGTAAGTACCGAGTTAAGGGTGTGAATACTTATGCAATGTACTTATATCAGTTTTTTATTGTTAATAACGTTGCGAAGCTGTCACAAATCTGTTTGTAATTATGGAGTGTAGGCCTGTCACTAACGATTATTTTGGTAATTGAGTAATCTGTTGATTATTCTGACGATTAATCGAGTAATCGGATACTTATAATTAATTTGTTTATAGTAGAAATAGACCTAAGTGAACAATAGCCTTTAAAATGACTTAAAATACTTATATAATAGCAATGAGGTTGTACATTACACATTATAACAAATGCCTGCAGAGGGCGCCAACGGCCTGGCAATTGTTTTTACACTTTACTGCGCAATCTAATCCGTGTTTAATATTGACTAAACTACATTTAATTCAAATATCCACTTAATCTTTAATATTTGTCCATTTTCTTATGAGACAGCCACTAAAAGCTTCAGCCACTGTAATTTCTTGAATATGTGGACATCAAAATGTGTAAACTCAGAGTGAGGGTTTAAACTTTTATTTTGAAAACGCGTTGAACAGTTAGCATATTGAGAAAAATAATGTATTCTCCTGTGTTTGCCAAGGTTTATATATTATTTGCCTTACAGATCTGATGAAATAGCCCCAGATGAACGTTATAATAAGCCCAAACTCACAACAACATCCAGAGATGGAGTTTGAGATGCCCCACACATGTAAATGATAAGCAGTTTGTGTAGCAGCATTTACTGTGAATGGAGCCGCTCTGAGACAAACATACTGTAAGTAACCAACACACACGTAAATAATTAAAGGGGTCATCGGATGCAAAGTTCACTATTTCATGTTGTTTGAACATTAATGTGTGTTGGCAGTGTATGTACACATCTACCCTATAATGATAAAAATCTATGCAGAGTCGCTGAAGATGCAGTAGATTACATTTGTTTGTGAAGGGAATGCGCCTCCTGATCTACATAAATGCGTCTATGTTTGCGCAAATCATTCGTGATCTAGCTTCATCTGCAGCAGAAGTGAGTATAAGGTTTTTTTTTATGAATCTCTGCAATCACCCTTCCAAATACGTGCTAGTTAGCAAGTTTAGCAGCTAAACACGGCTAAATGTGGTTAAAATAAACAGGCTCGTCACTCCACAACCTCAACCAGAAGAAAATTATTTTTGCAGAGCTGATTTTGGCAAGGTAAAAAGGGTGTTGTTTTACACAACCATTGAGAATTTTTAACCAAAGTATATTACAGACTTTTCATTAAGACCCTAAAGAATCATATCAACTTGTGAAAAATGGGCATCCGATGACCCCTTTAAAGTGCATATATTAAACATGCATCGCATATATTTATTTCACTGAACATAGTGTTTGTGAATTCTTAATAGCATTATACTTTATTATGATTTTTAAATGGGTTTAATATGTGGAATGCACCACTTCCGGTATTTTGCAGATTACCTGACACAGGCAAAATGCAATCAAGGATTTTTAAAAAATCAAATACTTGAATAGAATCGAGGAATCCTTGCAGCCCAAATAGAGTGTAGACTAATGTGAAAAAAACAAAACTAATTTAAAACAGTTATAAAATAGGGCAGCAAAATAAAACATGAAAAAAAAATGAAGGGGTATGAATACTTTTGCAAGGCACTGTATATTTCAGAATGCCAGCTCCTGTGTCAGCAGCACCACACATGTACGTTGTGTTACTCTCTTGAATGCGCATTGAAGACTGACATGAAAGAGAGGAAATTGTTGAAAAAACAACAATTTAGTTTTCTTTGTGCACAAAAAGTATTCTCGTAGCCTCATAATATTAAGGTTGAACTACTGATGTCACATGGACTTTTTTAAGGATGTCCTCACTACCTTTTTGGGCCTTAAACGTATCAGTTGTGTTGCTGTCTATGCAGGGTCAGAAAGCTCTCAGAATTCATCAAAAATATCTTAATTTGTGTTCTGAAAATGAACAAAGGTCTTCCAGGTTTGGAAAGACATGAGAGTGAGTAATTAATGAAGGAATTTTCATTTTTGGGTGAACTATCCCTTTAAGTATGAGCAATAGAAATTATTTATTCCCAAAAACCAATAATGACCGTTTCCAAATAAATTCCCAAATGCTATTCAGGTCTTTCTCAGTCAAACAGGAAGTCCCGCCCCAAACTTACATCATTGTTCGACCAGAACATCAAGTAATGTGTTAAAGCACCTCAGATCCACAGTGTTCGCACTTTTCAGGAAGTCACCTTAAGAATAGCTTACTTAGTCATTACACTAGTAGATTATTCAGGATAGTATAAAAAAAAAAAATGTTATACTTAGTCGGTCAGATTTAAACAAGAAATGTTACTGATACATAACCATTAAACACACACACACACAAAACATGCACAGAATCATGTGGGTGTTCAGTCACTTCCTGTCCAAAAGTCATGTGTTTTAAAATGCATTCCTCTTCCATTACACACAGACACACACACAGACTTTTCCCCACAGTTACAATGCTGCAAAACAAAGCAAAAGTGGCCCGTAGTGACTGGGTTGCTGCCGTTGCCATGCAACCGCCCAAACGGAGTCAGTAAACAGTGTTGAGTCTGCGTGCAGTGAGAGTCTCGGCTCTTGTGTTTGTGCAATCCCCTGTTGCGTTCGCGTCCTTTTCCATAAATTTGCAGGGCTGCACAAACAACAAGCACGCTATGCTAACAGAGTTCACTCACAGGTAAACTCACGGCAGCACGTTCACATATACATACGGACTCGCGTACATTGGAGACACTTGACAATGGTGTATTTTAAAGGGCCGGTGGCCCCTCTCAAGGCCGCGGTGTAGAGAGTCAGAACGCTTGGCTTTATGCCCAGACGCAAATAGAGCAGTTCAGTGAACACGTGCTTTATTTCTCCCTCTCTTTCTACAACACTCTAATCTCCCATGACACACTCATGAATGGCAGCAGGGGAAAGGTCAAGCCCACAGTATAAATACACAACTTTACCTGACACATAAAACGATTTAGGCTTTAATTTACCACTCGTAGTTTCCATTAAACAGCCAATGGGAAAATGTAAGTATGCATAACCCCAAAGCAATAATCTTTTCCACATGATTAAGATCAGAGAAGAGCCAAATACGTAATTTTTTACGTCTTTGAGAGGCAGATGTCTTAATTAACTGAGAAAACAAGGATGAGACTACACAGTGAAAAGCTATGAAATGTCATTTCAAAAATATTTTGAAATGTTTTAGTAGTTCTTTCCCTTATTAAAGGGATAGCTCACCCAAAAATGAAAATTACCCCATGGTTTACTCACACTCAAGCTATCTTAGGTGTATATGACTTTCTTCTTTCAGACAAATACATTTGGAGTTATATACATTTGGGTCTTCCAAGCTTTATAATGGCAGTGAATGGCTGTTGAGATTTTAAAGCAAAATAAAGTTTATCCATCCATCATAAAAAGTGCTCGACACTGCTCCGTGAGTTTAATAAAGACAATTTGTTGAGTTTAATAAAGACAATATCCGTATTTAAAACTTTATAAACCATAATCTCTAGTTTCCACTAACCGTCGTTGAAGTAGGTGTAGTGTAAGCTGTAGGTGTAGTGTAAGTGGCAGACAGTGTAAGTGGTAAGTAGTGTAAGTGGCAGACGTGGAAGCGCAAGAAGAGAAAGCCAAAACAAAAGCACCAGAGGTTACACTACACCTACATCCTACGTCATCCACTGGAACGCCACTCTCTCATGAATGCGCGTACGACAGTTAGCGGAAAATAGAGATTACGAGTTATACAATTTTAAATATTGATATTTTTCTTGCTTCAGAAGGTCTTTATTAACCCCCCCGGAGCTGTGTGGAGTACTTTTTATGATGGATGGATGCACTTTATTGAACTTCAAAATCTCAACAGCCATTCACTGCTATTATAAAGCTTAAAAAGAGACAGGACATTATATATATATATATATATATATATATATATATATATAGTAATTGTGACATTTTTTTTTGAGTTTCTGTCTCACAATTCTGACACGCAGTTGCAAATTAGTCGAAATTGTGAGATATAAACTTGCAATTCTGAGAACATATCAGTCTTTTTTCCCCTCAAAATTGTATTAAACTTTATAACTCGCAATTGCGATTTTATATCTTACAATTCTGAGAAAAAAAGTAAGAATTGCGTGAAATAAAGTCAAAATTGTGAGATACAAACTCACATTTGCAAAAAAAATTCAGAATTGTGTATCTTGCAGTTGCGAGTCTCGCAATTCTGAGAAAAAAGGTCAGAATTGTGAGATAAAATGTTGCAATTACATATTTTCATTTTTTTTAAGTGGCAGAAATTGGCTTCCATAGTTACACAAAATCAGAGCTGAATAATATTGTTTAAAGTTCACTTCCAGAACAAAAATTTACACATAATTTACTCACCCCCTTGTCATCCAAGATGTTCATGTCTTTCTTTCTTCAGTAAGAAATTATGTTTTTTGAGGGAAAAAAATCAGGAATTATCTCCATATAGTGGACTTCAATGGTGCCCCCAAGTTTGAACTTCCAAAATGCAAGTTAAATGCAGCTTCAAATAGCTCCAAATGATCCCAGGCAAGGAAGAAGGGTCTTATCTAGCAAAACGATCAGTAATTTTTGAAACAAATTAACAATTTATATACTTTTTAAGCTTATTTTCCGACATACCTTAACTGTATTGACCCAAATTACACAGACTACGCATGCGCATCGAGACGAGACAACACGTGCATTGGAGGTTAAAAAAGTATATAAATTGTCAGTTTGTTTGAAAATGACCGATCGTTTCGCTAGATAAGACCCTTCTTTCTCGGCTGGGATCGTTTAGAGCCATTTGGAAGTTCAAACTTTGGGGCACCATTGAAGTCCACTCTATGGAGAACATTCCTGAAATGTTTTCCTCAAGAAACATAATTTCTTATCGACTGAAGAAAGAAAGACATGAATGTCTTGGATGACAAGGGGGTGAGTACATTATCTGTAAACTGTTGTTCTGGAAGTGAACTTCTCCTTTAAACCCATGGACTTAAAAATTTCTTTTAGTTTCTATAACCCCATGACCTATTCTGATGCATAAAGTCAATGACCGTAGGTTTTGTCTCATTCCTCTGATACCACAGTGCAACTGCCGCTGTGCATATTTTATATAATCTAGTTCATCAATCAAAATGTAGCCTGTGACAGTAATTTCTAGTCCCTTGAGAGCAGAGAAGAGCTTTCTGTCAAGAACCGAAATTACAAACACACAGGTTAACACCCTCAGCTACCATCAAAGTTCACAGAACTGAACGTTTCCTGTACATGGTGTGCATCAGTCAAATCTACAGATATGTGTTCCCAAGAATGTTTATCTGGAGATTGAACTGATGCACCGTCTGACATGCAGCCTATTTTGTAGACAGAAAGTGTTTCAAGACAAACTAGCTGAATTTGGCTTGTTCTCAGATCAATGTTATCAGCTGGAGGTGCTTTATGTCTGACGGGCCGGATCATTTTTCATGAAGGGGGGTAAATAGCTTATATCCGACTGCGGGGATGTTCTTGCATCGCCTCTTTAATTATTCAGTCTGAGAAAACGATCCATTTGCCCAGTCAAATCCTGATACGAAGAGCCGTGCGACCACATGCTGTACATTTATGGCACATCTTTGTTGGCTCGTGTTCAGAGGCCTTGCTTGAAAATGCTGGAGCTGCTTCTCTCTCTTTTTTGATTTAAAACACTGCGGTTTGGAGTTTCTCCGAAAGCAATTGATCTACAGCAATTCTGCTGCATTAAACATGCATGAATTTTAATGACTGATCTGAGCCAGGCGAGCGTGTAACAGTAAAGCCTGTTTAGGCATATTGAGCCAAGAGAACTGGATGCTTTTACAACCACCATGTCCTAAAGGAAACGGTTGTACTCAGCTGAAAGCAATTTAACATACATCATAGGCCTGACTCATTCGCTTCTCATAAATGGGGAATGGGGACTTAAAATATGTCTTGAAAATAAAGTCTGGATTGTTAAAGGCAGCAATCATAGCCAAAATACTTTGTAGGCATGGCGCCATCGACATACGTTTTTGTTCAACACGGTACAGAAAAAAATCATGCGAGGAGCAGCACAAGCTGTCCCCTGAAATGCATGTTATTTTTATTCAATTTCACATTATTTTTTTTAGATTGTAGCGGTCAGCAAAACCTGAACTGCGTCTATTTTGGGAGCAGAAGAACAGGGTATATTTCACCGTGAGCTCTGGGCACGCGTCATCTCAAACCCCATTGCTGAATAATAGATGGGATGTGCTGTTCTCTTGTTCCCAGAGGAGCTTCCTCTTCCCTCAGGCCTACTGTGATCACCTACTGGGAGGCTCCTGAACACGGTTCACTTATTGGCCAAATGGATCCCAGTCACCGCTGATATCCCTTTTTACTGCTCCAAAGACCCGGTCAAACCACACAAACTGTGCTAGGTTGGATGGAAAAGAGGAATGGGGCTGTTTGGGAAAGAGCATTATTAGTTGTAAAAAGAAAAAGACGTCGTGTAATATGGCGTTTCTTCAACTATGGGCACTTTTGACCCTGTGGATTTTTAAAAAACAAACTCTAGTTGTTCTCTACAGTCACACTCTGTATTAAAATGCATTGCATGTGATGATGTAAAGAGATAGTTTACCAAAAAATGAAAATTGTGTCATTAATTACTCACCCTCATGTTGTTCCAAACCTGCAAGCCTTAGTTTATCATCAGAACAGAAATTAGGATGTTTTTGATGAAATCCGAGAGCTTTCTGACCCTGCGTAGACAGCAGTGCAACTGACACGTTCAAGGCCCAGAAAGGTAGTGAGGACATCATTAAAATAGTCCATGTGACATCAGTGGTTCAACCGTAAAGTTGTAAAGCTAGAATACTTCCTGTGTGCAAATATTTTTGAACTTCATTCAACAATTTCTTCTCCTCCGTGTCCGTCTCCACGACGCATGCGGGTTTGGAATGACATGAGGGGGAATAATTAAAGACAGAATTTTCATTTTTGGGTGAACTATCCCTTTAAGAACATTCTGTGATAGTGATAGAAATTATTTCTTAAACATTTTTTGACTTCTTTGTCTGGTCTAGTTTTATATCTAGCATTTTATATATACTAAATACACACCATTAATTAATATTGTCATACTTTTTTTATTTGACAGTTATGGCTTGATTGGAAATGATGCACAAAAATACTGTATTCACGTTATCTTTACCTTAAATTTTACAAGGGATGGAACGATAACCAGTTTGACGAAAAATCTCCCCACGGTTAGTATTACCGTTTCATATTTCAATTATCATTAAAACCGTATTCAATTACCGCTTTTTGATCTCGCTGTAGCAAATACTATCCATCATAAAGCAAAGTTTAAATAACAGTGTCATGTCCCGCACAGCATGAGAGTAGTTTTGTTTTGTATGAAAGTATGGCGGAAAGCTGGGAGGTTTTAAAAGGGTGCTGAGGGAATTATACAATGAATGAAATAATTAAATGAATGTACCTCTGAGTGTTCTGACTGTCTTCAGAAAAGATTCGATGGTATTTTCTTTTCATCTTCGCTCCATGTAATACCTAATACAGTCACGTTCTTAATCGGAATGCTGCTTTGTTCCACGGAGGTGATGAAGAAACAGCTGTAACTTTGCTATTTCATAATAGCCTAGTAATAACCTAGTTTCAGAGAGTGGATTTACAGACTTACATTTACATTTCAGCCTTTAAATAAAAAGGGTTAAAGGAGAAGTCCACTTTCAGAACAACAATTTACAAATAATTTAATGACCCCCTTGTCATCCAAGATGTTCATGTCTTTCTATCTTCAGTCGTAAAGAAATTATGTTTTTGAGGAAAGCATTTCAGGATTTTTCTGCATATAATGAACTTTTAATGTGACTTGGGAAGAACGAGTCATTCGTTTTGCTAGATAAGTCCCTTCTTCCTCGGATGGGATCGTTTAGAGCCCTTTGAAGCTGCATTTAAACTACATTTTGGAAGTTCAAAATCGGGGCACCAGTGAAGTCCATTATATGGAGAAAAATCCTGAAATGCTTGCCTCAAAAAACATTATTTCTTCACGACTGAAGACAGAAAGACATGAACATCCTGGATGACAAGGGGGTGAATACATTATTTGTGAATTGTTGTTCTGGAAGTGAAGTTCTCCTTCAAGTCAAACTTAAATGATTATATGTATTTTATCTGCTCCATAAATAATTCTGGATAATTCTACCTTATCCGAATTGTTTAAATGAGTAGAATCCACATAAGTTTGCTTTTCATCAACCGGTCAAAATTTACAGCAGGGAATACAAAGTCATTTTATTTGTTGTTTGTTGATTTAAAATAAAAAACTTGGTGAAATGATTTATGTGACTGTACTTTTTGAACAATTCCAGCACATTTTAACAATACTGTGATAATACTGTAAACCGTGATCATTTTGATCACTATAATCAACACAATAAATATTGAAATTGTTTATAAAATTGTGTTATCATGTTTAAAATGAATATTTTCAAATTGACAGTCAGTATAAGAAAAGGATAAAAAAAAATAACAGGCTAAGATAATAAAAAAAAGACACATGAAAGGAATTTCAGAAATAGCAAAAACAATATGGTTTCCAAGATATTTATATATACATTATTAAAATAAGATTTTTAAAGAAGTTTCTTATACTCATCACGGCTGCTTTCATTTGATCAAAATTCCAGAAAAAACAGTACTATTCTGAAATATTATTTCAATGTAAAATAGAATTTTTTAGCATCATTACTCCAGTCTTCAGTGTCACATGATCCTTCAGAAACTTTCTAATATGCTGATTTATTATCAAACAGTTGTGTTGCTTTTTTTTTTTTTTTTTTTTTTTGGAACCTTTTCTTGATTCTTTAATAAATAAAAAGTACAACATATATTTAAAAATATAAATCTTTTGTAACAATATAAACTACCATTTGCACATTTGTGGTCAGTAAATTTTTGTTCTTTCTTTTTTTGAAAGAAATTAATATATTTATTCAGCAAGGATGTGTTAAATTGATAAAAAAAAAAAAGTGTTAGCAATGACTTTCTATTTTGAATAAATGCTGTTCTTTTTAACTTTTTATTCACTAAAGAATCCTAAAAAGAATCACAGGTTCCAAAAAATATTAAGCAGCACAACTGTTTACAATAATAAATCAGCATATTAGAATGATTTCTGAATGATCATGTGACACTGAAGACTGGAGTAATGGCTGATAAAAAATTAAGCTTAGCATCATAGGGATAAATCACATTTTTAATATTAAAATAGAAAAATATTTTGCAATAATATTCAATATTCTGTATTTTTTTATTAAACGATAAATCCCAAACTTTTGAACAGCAGTGTATTTGATTATTTTACAATTTATTTATATTCATTTTTAAAATGTGAAAAAAAAACAAAAGAAATGCAATTAAAGCATTTTACTGAATTTCCACCACCTAAAAACCAGAAGGCAGTTTGATGCCTGTTTCCTCTCAGTGTTTTTTCCCCCTGTGGTTTCCTTCCTGTAATCTGATCTATGAACTTTTACTCTTAGCATTCCAGGAATGACCCCCCCCCCCCCCCATCACCACCACCACCAAAACACACATCCTCCACCGCACGTCCGTGACGAAATTCTCCACATATTGACTCACATTCCAATCGCTTCCACATTGGCGAACTACGATAATGCTGTTCTGATCCCGAGCAGCTCCATTAGTGAGCCGAGCCGCATAACACGCCGTTTTTTTATCCACTCGAGAGGCCCAGACTCTAATGCAGCAGTAACATGATCGCAGAACGCAAGCTCGCTCGCATATTGAGCCAGTTTGGGGCCGATCTGCAATCTTTAGTTGTAGTCTTAAGTCTTATCTCCAGCTGGCCAGAGGGGAAAAGCTGTAACGGGATCCTGTCCTGCAGGAGAAGGGTGGGTAGGTGGGTGGTCGGAGAAGCTGGAGGCATTTATGGCCGAGGGGGCCGAGGGGTCTGAATGAGCCCCCCTCGCTGGATTTGTGCTTAAGAGAAAGGGAGTGTGTGTTTGGGATGGGGGGGGGTCATAGCGCATTACTGACATACCAGTGAAGAGGTCTGGTTTTCACAACCGTTCCCATCTTCTCTCACTCACACACACACCCTTCCCCCCTTTTCTCATGCTTACTGTTGTATGATATCTTCCACTTACTCTCCCCCCACTGACAGTTTATGATTGCTTTTAACACATTCCTTGCATGTGCTAATGTAAGATCACTTTCACATGCTTAAACTCGTAGTCTCTGTCAGTAACAAAGATGAACCCGTTGGGTGAATGACTAACACGCATGATGGAGTCTGTGGGTATAAAAGCACCGTATTTCTCTTGTTTGGCGTTACGGATTGCTGTCTCACAGCTGTATCGTATCACGTCTTAAGTGCCAAGAGACACGGAGAGAGGAGAGGTTGAAAAAGGAAGTTCTAGGTGAAGGGTCGGGTTTGGTGTTTTCACATGCTACATATCCCATGTTCTCTGTCCACCTTGTGATGTTTGAGTATCTTGAGACGGATCTCCTCATTCTACATGCATGCTAGAAAACATCTGTGGATCACAGGACTGTTTTGGTCATGGATAGTAGGGGAAAACGAAGCTAATTTGCTCAATGCTATCTGACCATTTAATTATGCATTGGGTTAGGAGAGTTAAGGATGTATGATTTTTAACTTCTAAAAGGAGGAGGATGTGCATCCCATGCTTTTGTTAATGTCGAAGGTTGTGTGTTCAATTAAACAATTGTGTATTGTGGCTTTATTTAATCTGCTGCTTGGTGGATGCTTAATTAGCATAGCAGAACACATGGGTTTGCATGTGCATACTTAAAGTTGCACTTGATAAAAGTGTATTTAAAAAATTATAAATATAACACTGACCACATTAAATGCAATAAGGAAATGCATGGCTTCATGAAGTGAATTTACTGACTGCTAAGGGCATGAAACCATTAAAATAAGAAACAATAATATTTTTGTTATTATTACTGGTTTCTCTCTTATTCTGTTGTCCCCAGCAGTCAACAACTTGGTTGTATTTAACTGTAGTAAATAAATTATATTATTGTATAACAAAATTATTATTATATTATTATATTAATAATAATTATTATTAGTATTATTATTATTATTATTATTATTATAGAATTTATATATTTATAAAATACTATAATTTATTATATGATTATATATTATATTATTATATACATTTATTTACTATAAGAGTGACATTTGAAAACCACCACCACTAATAATAATAATAATAATAAAAATAATAATAATTATTATTATTATTATTGGTTTCTCTCTTATTTTTTGCTCTCAGCAGTCAACAACGTGGTAGCATTTAACTGTAGTAAATAAATTATATTCATGTATAATAATAATAATTATTATTATTATATAATTAATATATTTATAAAATAATACAATTTATTTACCACATTAAATACAATAAGAGTGACATTTGGAAATCACCACTAATAATAATTATTATTATTATTATATTAAAATTATTAATAATTATTTTATTATTGGTTTCTCTCTTATTTCGATGCTTTCAGCAGTCAAAAACGTGGTTGTATTTAAGTGTAGTAAATAAATTATATTATTGTATAACAATATTAATAATAATAATAATTATTATTATTATTGTTATTATATAATTTGTATAGAAATAATAAAATTGATTGTTATTATTATATAATGAATATATTTATAAAATAATATAATTTATTATTTTATATTAATATATTAATAATATTACATATGACATTTGAAAATCACCACCACTACTACTACTACTACTAATTATTATTATTATTATTATTAGTAGTTTCTATTATTTTGCACTCAGCAGTCAGCAGCAAGTAGTATTTAACTGTAGTAAATAGTTATATTATTGTATAATAATAATAATAATAATATTAATAACAATTATTATTATTATTATATAATTAATATATTTATAAAACAATACTATTTATTTACCATATTAAATACAATAAGAGTGACATTTGGAAACCAATAATAAGAATAATAAGAATAATAAGAATTGTATTATTATTGGTTTCTTTCTTATTTTGATGCTCTCAGCAGTCAAAAACATGGTTGCATTTAACTGTAGTAAATAAATTATATTGTATAACAATGACAACAATAATAATAATAACAGTTATTATTATTATTAGCTTCTCTCTTATTTTGCTCTCAACAGCCAGCAACCTGTTAGTAACTGTAGTAAATAAACATATATTTGTATATATGATACACTATTATAATTATATAATTAATATATTTATAAAACAATAACATTTATTTACTACATTAAATACAATAAGAGTGCCATTTGGAAATCACCACCACTAATAATAATAATAATTTTATCATTATTATTGGCTTATCTCTTATTTTGAAGCTCTCAGCAACAGTCAAAAACATAGTTGGCACGAAACCCTCAAAAAGAGACATTTCAACTAAATAATAATAACTATTATTATTAATGAAATAGTATCATTTATTTAATATGTTATACACAATCAAAAAAAAAAAAAAAAAAAAAAAAACATGCAGTGAATTACTGGCTGCTGACAGCATGAAAGAGAGAAATTAGAAAACAACACCACCACCAACAAAATGTATTACTATTATTGTTATTATTATTTTGAATAAAAAGCGTGTTGATACCATGTTGATTTGCCACAATGTCCTGCAGAGCTAAATCTTGACCCTGAAGCAAAAGCAGTTGAGAACCACCGAGTACTTTCTCTGAAGGCAATTTCTGAATGATAAACAGGAAGAGAGGTCGTCGAGCTTTATCGACAGGTGGTTCTGATAGAGGCCGAGGCTCAGCACATCTGATTCGATTAGCAGAGAGATCCATTTCCACAGGAAGTCATCCTACACCTCTCACTGTACCACTTCCTGTTGGGGGCTGTGGCAGAGGAAGCTGCTCGAGTTTCACATCAGAAACAGTTTCACGCAAGGAACCGATATCGATCTAATCTAAAGAAGATTTAAAGGCTACAAGCCTTCAGATGATCATATATCATGACTGACAACTAGCAAAACTGCATGCGATGCCCTGAATTGGGTGTCGTATTTGTGTCACGCCCCATATCTCTCTCCATGGGAGGTTTCAGCGGGTGCTGCCATCCTCTGGAGAACATTTCGTTTTTGCCAGGACGAGAGGTCTCCTTTGAACTTTGCCCTGGGGTCATGCTTGACTCTCATATAAGCGCTGAGTCCTGCGGGGATAATTACTAGAACAGACGCCTCAGCAGCCGTGGAAACACTCAGGAGCTCCGCCGTGATTGGTGGACGGGCTGAACTCTGACTCTGTAATTCTAAAGATGTCCTAAATAGTATTTTTAATTAACCCTGAACCATTTTAATAATTGTCGCCAAATAATACGCTCTTACGTAATAATGGTAGGGGTTTCATTGAAAATGGAAACATGTTTAATTACATTTTCAAACTAAGAAATATTGTGATGTGCTTCATGAATATTGAATAATGCAATTTCACAGCCAAAAAGCATTTGCACTGTTATCACAAAATGTTTTGTAATATTTTAGATGTATAAAAAGGCTTATTTGACCAAGCCCAGAGTCCCCCCTAGTGGTCCTTGAAAGTTCTGCAGTAGATGTGTAAAACAGAAGCTTTTAAAAAATGTTTTTTTTTTTTTTTTAATTGTGGTGCATTAGTGTTGGGGAGGAACTAGTTGAATGTAACAGAGTAACGTGATTTAATTAATCTGTTACAGTTACGGAGAAAAAATATGTAATTAAATTACAGTTAATTTTTAAAATGTTAACAATTACAAATGGGGTTACATCTGAATATTTTCACACACACACACACACATTGTGTTTACATGTTTTATGGGGACATTCCATAGGCGTAATGGTTTTTATACTGTACAAACCCTATTTTCTATTGCCCTACACCTACCCTACACCTAAACCTAGCCCTATTAGGAGACTGTGCACACTTTTAAAAAAACTCTCAAAAAAACTCATTCTGCATGATTTATAAGCCTGTTTCCTAATGGGGACCTCACAAATGTCCCCACAGGGTCAAAATTTACTGGTATTACTATCTTTGTGGGGACATTTGGTCCCCATAACGTGATAAATACCAGGTGCGCACACACACATACACACATGTTTGTTTTTGTGAATTGTGGGGACTTTCCATAGACTTCTATAGATTTTATACTGACCAAACGATATTGTCTATCCCCTAACCCAACCCTAACCCTAAACCTAGCCCTTACAGAAAACATGTTTGTATCGTTACACTTTCAGATAAACATCATTTACTATTTTTAATAATTTTTTAACATTGTGGGGACTGGCCTGCTGTCAAAAATTTTAGGTTTTACTATCCTTGTGGGGACATTTGGTCCCCACAATGTAGCAAAAACAAGTACACACACACACACACATTTTTAATTTATTATTATGTAATATATTACGAAGTGTTATATTGAAAATTTAGCTTTTGACATTATTAGCTAATATTACTACCTTATATATGATGTTTAAAGACCATAAAGCTCATATGATCAGTTAATAATCAGTGTTGGGAAGGTTACTTGGACAAGTAATAGGTTACAGATAACAAGTTACCCTATATAAATTATAATTGAATTAAGATGACTTTGAGATCGTTCTGAGGTTAAATATTTAAAATCATACTGTTTTTGCATAGCTATGACATGAAACATTGGCATCTAACAATGCCTTGGGGAAAAAACGGTTAATCTTAAAAAAATAAAGCGTATACATAAAACCAAATATAAAAAGGAAACATAGAACACATTTGTCCTATTTTGTTCAAGAAACATTATTATTATTATTATTATTATTATTATCAATATTTAAACAGTTAAGTAAAATTTATTTGATGATAAAAAGCTTTTGTAACATTATACACAATAAAAAGCTTGGAGTCAGTATATTATAGAAATGAATATTTAGCAAGGATGCTTTAAATTGATTATAAAGACATTTATAATGTTACAAAAGATTTCTATTTCAGATAAATACTGCTCTTCTGAATGTTATATTTAGCAAAGAAACCTGAAAAAAAAAAAAATCTACTCAGCTGTTTTCAACATAATAATATGAGCAGCAAATCAGAACATTCAAATGATTTCTGAAGGATCATGTGACTGGAGTAATGATTCTAAAAATTCAGCTTTGACAGGAATTACATTTGAAAATATAAAACAGTTATTTTAAATAGTAAAAATATTTCAAAATGTTACAGTTTTTGCTGTACTTTGGATCAAATAAATGCAGGCTTGGTGAGCAGAAGAGACTTCTTAAAAACATTAAAAAATCTTGCTGTTTAAATACTTTTGACTGGTAGTGTGTGTGTGTGTGTGTGTGTGTGTGTGTGTGTGGTACAGAGAAATTCTAGCTTTTATGTGGGCTCTGTGTTGGCTAAAAGTGTAGAAGGTGATCCCTAAATCTGTAAATTGTGCAATAATTGAGTGAAGGGAAACGCATTAACTTAATGACAGCTCAAGTCTTCCATCTAGTGGTTATTATGTCTCATGGCATCACAGAAGAGTTCCAGAGAGCGATGTAAAAATTACCCGCTGTTAAACTGCGCATGCCCAGTATCCACAGCTGTATCCGTGTCACTTGAGTTGAATGGCGCTGTTGTGTCAGGAAACTGTCCCGTGGGTGACAATTGAGAATTGAGTGAGAGTACAGAGAAAATAATGTGTTAAAAATAATGTTTTCAGGGAGCAAAAGCACGATTGGATTTTAAAGGCTATATTTCTACGGTCATGAATTAGCTTTTTTTAATGTTAAAAATCCTAAAATGTATTGTATTTTTCCAGGTTCCAAAAATAAAAAATAAAAAATGGAGATGGAGGTCCTTCATGAGCAGATGCTTCTCTGTTGTCACACAGCTATCAGATGTTCTCTGCATTGATTATCTGAGGACATGTAAACCTCACAATGGTGGGATGAGGGAGGCTGGATTGCAAGTGTAGGACAGCAGGAGACTGAATCTCCAGCTAGGTGTCAAAATTGTCTGTAGGGAGAAGAGGAAATTTAAGTAAAGACACATCTGTGTAAAAAACATTAAAAGAGAGTAAACATTCTGTATAGAATAAAAGAGAATAAAAAGAAAACAATATATAGAAATGTCCATTAGCAGCTATTAAATACTGATAAATTATACAAATTAAAAACTAAAGCTCTGATAAAATATGATGAGGAAAAAAATCTATCTATCCATCCATCCATCTATCTATCTATCTATCTATAGCCTTACCAATGCTGCATTTGATCCAAAATACAGCAAAAGCAATAATACTGTGATAACTGCTTTCTGTTTGAATATATTTTAAAATGTAATTTATTCCTGTGATCAAAGCTACATTATCAGCATCAATACTCCAGTCTTCAGCACCACATGATCCTTCAGAAATTATTCTAATATGCTGATTTGCTGCTCAAGAAACATTTATTATTATGAATCCAATTATTATTATTATTATTAACAATATTTAAAACAGTTGAGTACATTCAGGATTCTTTGATTAATAGAAAAAGCCAAAAATCAGCATTTATCTGAAATAAAAAGCTCTTGGAACATTATACACTACACCATTCAAAAGCTTTAAGTCAGTATCATTTTTAAATTATTTTTAGGAAAGAAATTACGGAACGTAATACTTTTATTTAGCAAGGATGCTTTGAAGTGATCAAAAGTGATGATAAAGACATTTATAATGTTACAAAAGATCAGATAAATGTTGTTCTTCTGAACTTTTTATCAAAAAAACCTGGAAAAATTATACTCAGCTGTTTTCAACATAATAATAATAAATGTTTTTTGAGCAGCAAATAGGAATATTAGAATGATTCCTGAAGGATCATGTGACTGGAGTAATGATGCAAAAAATTAAGCGTTGAAATCACAGGAATAAATTACATTTTAAAATATATTCAGATAGAAAGCAGCTATTTTAAATAGTAAAAATATTTCACAAATTTTGCTGTTTTTGCTCTACTTTGGATCAAATAAACGCATTGGTGAGCAGAACAGACTTCTATTAAAATATTAAAAACAAAACACTTTTGACTGGTAGCGTATGGAATTAAATATACTAAAATATACAATACCTAGCCCTAAATTCTCATAACTATTTAAGCGCTCAAAGGACTTTTATTTTGAAAATCCAACCTCTCTGTCCGGTATAACCCTGTTGTGGTCCGTTTCACGGTGGTAATTCTGGCTGATTCATTGTAGTCGGGCTGAAACTCAGCAGGCACTCAGATATTTTCTCTCTCTCATTACACAGGTAAAGAAATAATACACGTTTACTATCATAATACAGTTGTTTATGGCATATTGTACTGTGCGAGAGGATATTTCTGTGATTAAACGCTCCTTAGTATGTTGTTGAGTGATGTATTTAGCCTTTGTAGCATTATTAGCCTTTCCTACAGTTGTTTTGAGATTAAATGAAGTTAAAAAATGAGTAAAATCAAATTGTATTCTCTATTTTATAGCCTATTTTAAATCTACAAATGGTTGTTTTCCCGTTGTTTATGTGCTCGCAAGCCACATATGAGTAAGTGTAAAGAGCACTATGCTAAATAGCTTAGCATGTTAGCAGTCTGAGGTTTGACAGTGAATTAAAATCATCTGTCTGATTACAAAAAAACTCATATTAATGTTATTTAACGGTTGACATTTTGGAATGTTTTTATTAGTTACAGTTTGAAAACAGTTCATGAAGAAATGTAGTTGTTTTAAAATACATACAATGTGAATATTCGTGAATCAGCAGCATTCATAAACGTGCCCAGGTCTTTTAATATGAAACGACTGACAGGTTTATAAACTAAAGACAAATGCTTGTTTATGTGTCTAGATTTAAGGAATGGACCGGCTTTTGAGGCTTGGAGGGGGAATGCCCGGACTCAGCCAGGTAATATTTTTTGAGATTTTGAAATATATGTAATAAACATGGTGTTTTGTATAGCATCTACTGTGAGTCCCAGCAGCCTGCAGTCATTAGACAGCTGAATGCTGATGATTGCATCACACAGTATATATACACTGATGTTTACTGCACTTGCCATCAGTGAGATACTGGGAAATATTTACTGATTATTTCCATAAAAGATTTGCCCTGACTGTCATGCTGTTGATGTTTTTTTTTTTTTTTAACAATTATAAATGCCCATAAAAATGTTATCTTTAAAGGTGAGTGGTTTTACAAAAAGAGAAAGGTTTAATTCTAAATTTAAGAATAAATCCGGTTACATTTAATTAAAAGGGCCCTTTAATAGAAAATACACCAGTGTACTAATGTTCAAATATTTTGGGGTCAGTAATTTTTTATTTATTTATTTTTTGAAGAATTTATTATTTGTGTTTCACAAGGATGCATTAAATAACAAATGACAAAAAAAAACTGTCACAGTTTACACAAAAATGTTAAGCAGCAATATGTTTTCAGAAATGTTTTTTTGAAATAAATTACATTTTAAAATCTATTAAATTAGAAACTGTATTTTTTAATTGCAATAATATTTCACAATATTACTGTTCTTTTTTAAATGTTTTTTTTTTTTTTTTTTTTTTTTTAAATCTTGGTGACCCAAAAAATTTGAATAGCTGTGAATATGATTAAAAACGAAGACCTTTTTGTGCTGAAAACTGGTGTTGAAACAAGCCTAAGCTCATTTTAGCAAACAACCAGCTTAAAAAGTTAGTCGCCTTAATAACCAGTCATCTGTCCAGACTTTAAGATTTGGCATAATGGCATTTGCATTACTGCAAACACTTCCTGTTAGCGAAAATCCCTATGCTAGAAATGTATGAACTTTATTTGAGCATAAATGTGACAGGCGGTAAGCAGATGCACAAATAGGGTGCTTTTTTTGGGTGTTTTTGAGAGGGATGGCGGGATTATAAGAGTGTCCTCATGGTTTTTCTCAAGGCCTGAGTGCATGATGGGTAGAGAGCTGTCTCTCAGCTCTCTCTGCCAATTAACACTTCCAGTCACAAGCTGCCTCCCTCTGATTCACACCCCACTCCAGCAGTCAGCACGGAAGAGAGCGAGAGGAAAAAAAAAAACACCCATGATTCCTTTTTTTTTTCAGTCGTGCTGCTTTCAAACTCCTATTTCCGTCTATGGCTGCTCATGCTTTGTGTTTAAAAGTTAAGAATACTTCATACGGTATTGATTGACTTAAAGTGTTGATTGGATTCATATTAATTTTTTTCAATCCTAGTGAGCTCTGATTGGCTGTTCGATGATCACACATACTCATATGACCTTATGTTTGTACATAAATGTGTACATGACAATTACACAAGGGTCACCAAACCTCTAAGAGACATTTCCCAAGCTGATGGATAGATATTGCAGGATATCCCTTCATCCATCTGTTTATCAAGCATCCCCACGGCACCTCTCAATCTATGAACATTGCCTGCTCTCGCACCTCTGTCCAGATCTCCTGCTACTTTGAATTTTTTTCCCCCTCTAACAATAATACTATATTCCTTCCTTCCCAGGCTGGCTTAAAATATTTAAACAAATAAGTAATTATTAATATATTAAAAAAGATTCAAAAGAACCACCCTTTTATTGCCATTACGTTTACTCCATTTGTTTAGAGATTTATTGCATTTTTTACTATCACATTTATCAGTCTTTATGATCCGGCAGTTGCATTCACCTTCTGTTGCCTGTATTAGTAGGTGATTTCAAGAGCTTTGTTAAAAAGCAGAATAATTAACGACTCTGTTGACACCTGGTATTAACATCCGCTTCAGATGTGTCAAGGTTTGGTTCTCTGATTTTGTAATTACATGTATTACTTTGTGTCACTGCACGTTTATGTCAAATATGCTTCAGATGGTTTGTTTAAACCTGTACTTAATTCCGTTTTTGTCTCTTTTGTCGTGCCTCGTTGAAGAGGTTTGACTCATGTGGACTGAAGTGTAACTGTGTGTGTTTTCTGTAGGGTCCTCCCACAGATGCCCCCGCTGTGGACACAGCTGAACAGGTGTACATCTCCTCACTCGCCCTGCTGAAGGTCAGTATACACATGATTCTCCTCTCACACATGTTATCCTTTACACCTGTTCTTGTGCTGTGCAAAATATAGTGAAACTGTAATGGTTAATTTCTTCTGGTCTGGTTTGTGTCACAGTTTGTTTGATTCTATGTATGATTAGACTGACTTGAGGCCAAAAACATTATTTTTGCCCTGTGATTGATCAGTACCAGTCTGATTGTCAATATTTAAGAGCACAAGCATTTAGTTAAATGTCTTAATTTTCAGAAGCAGCATTGTCATTTCTTTCTCTCTCTGTCTCTTTTTTTGTGTGTGTAGATGCTGAAACATGGCCGTGCTGGTGTGCCCATGGAAGTCATGGGTCTGATGCTGGGAGAGTTTGTAGACGATTACACCGTACGTGTGATTGACGTGTTTGCCATGCCACAGTCAGGAACGGTGAGTGAAACAACTATATACTCCAAACTAGATAGACACCTCTAAAAACTAGAGGTGTGTGATATTGACAAAAAAGAGACATCTAAATATTTTGGGGATTTTTTTTTTTTTTTTTTTTTTTTTTTTTTTGATAAATGATAATTAAACTATATTTTACTGGCTCTGAGTGTGTTTTTGTGTTGATGCTTGTTGGTACTGGCTGGTTTATATGGAAGCCCGTGTCTGCCACTGTATTAAAAACAAAAAAAAAGGTAATTGTGAACTCTGAATTGTGAGATGTAAACTATAAACTCACAATTTTGAGTTAGAATTATGTGATATAGACTCGCAATTGCGACTTACAAAGTCAGAATTGCGAGATATAAACTTTTTCTCAGAATTGCGACTTTATTTCTCACAATTTTTAATTAACTTGCAATTCCATATTATAAAGTCAAAATTGTGAGATATATCATATCAGTCATATCATATATACATATCAGTCTTTTTTCCCTCAAAATTGGACTTTATAACTCCAAATTGCAAGTTTATATCGCATAATTCTGAGAAATGAAAGTCATAATTTCATGAAAAGCTTGAATTGCGAGATATAAACTCGCAATTGTGAGGAGAAAGTCAGAATTGTGAGATACAAACTCACATTTGCGAGAAATATTCTGACTTTATAACTCACTGTTGTGCAATTTATATAGAGTTTATATCTATAGTCAGAATTGCAAGATAGAAACTCGCAATTCTGAGAAAAAAAAAGTTTGAATTGTGAGATTAAAAGGTTGCAATAACTTTTTATTTTTTATTTTTTTTATTTATTCAGTGGTGGAAATGTGCTTCCATAGGTTTTGGCCTGTCATGGATAAAATAAAGACACTAAAACCACCAGTAGGTGGCAGCAAGTCTCTGTCTTAAGTGATTCATTAAATCATTCATTTAAATAATGTGTTCAAAATGGGTGATTCATTTAGAAATGAAGTGTGATTAGGTGTCTTTATATATGGATAATTGAATCACTGACTCAAAAGATTCATTCAAAAAACAGGATCATTCATGAATGAAACACTACAAATGCTCTACTCTGACTTTGTTTGGAGCTCTTTTTGTTTGCGAAACAGAAAAAATCAATATTGTGTCTAAAATGTAACTCACTCAATATTAACTTCTTGTTTAACTATTGTATAAAATCATTATCACATTTGTGATTGCACTCATTCAGGAGAACAATCTTGTGTGAAAGTACTTAACTATATAGTGTCTTATAAATAAAAAAAAAGAGATATTTTTTGCTTCCATAACCTGGATTGTAACTGCTTTCCAATAGGCTTCATCACACATTGAATGCTTTTGGATACTGTTTTTTGTTTGTTTTTTTGCATAATATCAGCTTCCACATTGTTAAAAAAACACGATTTTTATCATAGACGATAGTTATTGCACATCACTACCAACAACTTGATCCTGACTAAAGTGTTGTTTTCCTATTCAGTTGTTTCTGTATTTCAAAAGATGTCCCATCAATTTGAACAGCAAGCTCTAGTTTGTTTTACACTCCATACTCTGTTCACCTGTGCTCTTATAGTGTTTTTGGATCTCTGTTCTGTTGACAGGGTGTGAGCGTTGAGGCCGTGGACCCTGTTTTTCAAGCCAAGATGTTAGACATGTTAAAGCAGACGGGAAGGTAAGGGCATGGTGAAAACCTAACCACTGTTCTGAGATGAAATTGCCTGTCAGATTATGAAGGTTTGTGATCTCTGTGTTGTAGGCCTGAGATGGTGGTGGGCTGGTACCACAGTCACCCCGGTTTTGGCTGCTGGTTGTCAGGTGTGGATATTAACACACAGCAGAGTTTTGAGGCGCTGTCGGAACGTGCTGTCGCCGTGGTGGTCGATCCCATCCAGAGCGTCAAGGGAAAGGTAACAGATCATAAACATAGGCTTACAGCCCTTTTAAAATTGATAAGTAATTTAATTTTGAAAGTCACCTGCTTCTTACAGATATTACCGCTTCTCTCACACATTATTCAGAAATTCTGAGATCTTTCTTTTCTTCTGTATATGTGAATGTGCGCTCACACTTCCTGTGAGAGTGCCTGGATGTCTGAATTTTTTTTTTTTTTTTTGTCTGTTTGCTGCTGTGAGCTCTATTAGCACCCTCTGAACCACGTGAGATAGTGTGAGGACTCCATCTCTCCCATCAGCCCTGGGTAGGGGGATGGGGAAAGCAAGAGATTATTATAGAAAGAGGAAGGGGGCATTAACAAATGAACAAAAAAAGAGACAGCAAATGACAGGCAGTGTGGATATACTCATTATTTATTAAGTGCCCTAAACAAAGGCATTTTGATATCAGTTTGTATGATTTTGGAAATATTTTTAAGACTTAAATATCATATATATATATATACACACTGCTGTTCCAACGTTTGTGATCAGTAAGATTTTTAATGTTAAGTCTCTTATGCTCATCAAAGTTCCATTTATTTGACCAAAAATAAAGAAAAAAAGTAGTATTATGAAATATTGCAATTTAAAATAACCATTTTCTTTTTTAATATACTTTAAAATATATTTTATTTCTGTGATGCAAGGCTGAATTTCATCAGCCTTTACTCCAGTGTTCAGTGTCACATGATCATTCAGAAATCATTTTAATATGCTAATTTATTATCAATATTTCTAACAATATGTACATTTACTATTACTTTTGTATCAATTGAACACATCATTGCTGAATAAATGTATTAATTTCTCCCCAAACTTTGAATGGTAGTGTATATTGTTACACAAGATTTCAACTTTAAATAAATTCTGTTCTTTTAAACTTTTTATTCATCAAAGAATCCTGACAAAAGTATCACAGGTGTGTGTGTGTGTGTGTGTATATATATATATATATATATATATATATATATATATATAGCCTGCATTTATTCAATCCAAAGTAATGTACTTTATTCCTGTGATCATTACTTCAGTCACATGATCCTTCAGAAATCATTCTAATATTCTGATTTGCTGCTCAAAAAACTATTTTTATTATTATTATGTTGAAAACAGCTGAATTACATTTTTTTCAGGTTTCTTTGATGAATCCAAAGTTTAGAAGAACAGCATTTACCTGAAATAGAAATCTTTTGAAACATTATAAATGTCTTTATCAATCTCAGTTTTAAGCATCATTGCTAAATAAAAGTATTAATCTCTATAACCCCCCTCTATAACCCCCCAAAAAAAAAAAAAAAAATTATACTGACTCCAAGCTTTTGAATGGAATCCTGAAAAAAGTGTACTCAACTTTTTAAAATATTGATAATAATAGTAAAGTTTCTTGAACAGCAAATCAGCATATTAGAATGATTTCTGAAGGACCATGTGACTGGAGTAATAATGCTAACAATTCAGTTTTAAAATCACAGGAATAAGTTACATTTTAAAATATATTCTTATAGAAAAGAGTTATTTTAAATAATACAAATATTTAAAAATTGTACTGTTTTTCTGTACTATGGATCGAATAAATGCAGGCTTGGTGAGCAGAAGAAACCTCTTTAAAAAAACATTAAAAACTTACTGTCCAAAAACATTTGACTGGTAGTGTATATTAAGATGGTAAACACATATTTTAAGTTGTAATAATATTTCAAAGTAATACTATTTTTACTGTGGTTTTCTTTAAATAAATGTAGTTTTGGTGAGCATAAGAGACGTCTTTGTAAAACATCACCAGTCTTATTAGGCGCATTTCCATTACCCTTCAAGATGCGCAAATTTAAATTGCGAATTGAAAATAAGCCTAATGGAAACGCAAAAACTCCCATATATTGCAAAAAAGTTTTTACACTCGCATGAGATGGTTTTTCAGGAAATTCGAAAAAGGAATATTTTGCAAAACTGCAATGGAAATGTCTTTTTCGCATTTACAGGTCACATGGCACATGTGAAAAGTCATATGATCATTCTTCAATGTACTGTAAACTCCAAGAAACACTTCATACGTAGCCATTCTCAAGTATAAAGGGGCTTTCCCTTATATTAATGCTTAGACTGTGTGCGCTGTACGCGTCTGCGGCGCATAACGGCTCAGACGCGGTCACCAGAGCTGATGTTATGATTATACCAGCAGCACCGCACGGGTTTCTGAAGCGTCTCTCCGCGCTGCTTGTGGAAAGATACACGCACACGCCCCTTTTCCAATCACATAAAGCCAAAATCCGTCCAAATCCCACCAAAATCCATTGCCATGACTTATCGTGAGAGAAACAAATTCAGTTTGGTCGCATAACATCAGTTAATGGAAACGTTGTCATTTCGCAATACTTCTTTATCAACATTTATATAATATCACCAAAGTTTTGCGCAAATCTGTAATGGAAACGCGCCTACTGACACCAAACCTTTAAAAGGTAGTGTACGATTTTTTTGATGCTTAAATTCCGTTTATGTGTGTACATGGAGAGTCATTGACAAATAATATAATTTACTTACTAAATCTTTACTTGATGTCCAAGTCAGGGATGGGGATAGGCAATAAAACATTTAGTTCAACTTCATTTAAGCATTTGACCTGAAAGGTTTGTTTGTTTTCCATTTTAAAATATTCATATCCCACACCTCCAGAGTATCATCGCCTCTCTGTGAACATGGTAAGCGTGTTTTGAGTTCTTCATAGTGTCAGCACTACACAGTCAGTCTGACTTTCTCCAGTGTCTGACAATAATACATCACACACTCACACCCCACATCTCAGCAGAGGGAACATCCCCTTCAGCACAGATGCGGGACACTGCAGGATTTTACACCAGTTGGTTCAGTCAGGATCTAACGAGTCCCCAGGGTACAGGAGGTGTTACTTTGTATATGTGTGCGTGATCGCTACTTTCTAGACAATCCGCTCCCTTTTTTTTTAGCACTCTTTTGTATGACTTGTATACTGTTGTCTACATAAATGTCCTTTGTAGTTAGTCTGGGAAGTTTTTACCTGTCCATGTGCTATGATCGTACAGTCTGAAAGTCTGAATTTGTAGAATCAGTGGAAAAAACTGGCCCTGACTAAACTGATATTAGATAAGAGGTTTATATCGTCACCTTTCCTCCATTATGTATGTTTGTGTACATGACTGTGAAGTATCTGTGTGTGACGGATGCTCTGCTCTGCAGTCTTCATGTGGGCAGGCCTGACCTGTGTGTGATCTCAGGTGTGCTGTTGTTGCATATGTGATGTGACAGCACAAAGCATTAGCTATTGTTGCAAAGCCTGTGCTCTCTCTCTATCTTTTACTCCATCGGATTAGATCAGATTTTATTTACTGGTGTCCTCACATTCTCTAGAAACAGAGTGAGGTTGCTTTGCAGCTTCCGTAATGCATATACATTATGTTTCTAAACCACTGATTTGCTGCAGTAACGCCACTTTTTATTTTTCCTTTCCAGGTTGTCATTGATGCTTTCAGGCTAATAAATGCCAATATGATGGTATTGGGTCACGAGCCGCGTCAAACCACTTCTAACCTGGGACACCTTAACAAGCCCTCTATTCAGGTTATATATTTTATATGTCTTTATACAATAAATATTATTTAAAAAAAAAAAAAAAAAAATATATATATATATATATATATATATATTATTTGTATTGTATATTTTAATAAGACTTGTTTCTCTTGTGCAGGCTTTGATTCATGGGCTCAACAGACATTATTACTCAATTACCATCAACTACAGGAAGAATGAATTGGAACAGAAGGTTTGAACTTGTATATAATGCAGGGTCAGAAATTAACTTTTTCATTAAGGGGCAATATTTGCCCCCTGGAATTGATTTCCAGGGGCATTTTTTTACATTTGTGAGGGCAATTTTTAAAATCACATAATTATTATGAAAACCATACTATGTTGTTTTTCATGTCAAAAACTAAATAATAGTATTAAAAAATAAGTTTACCCAATTACTTGAAAGGAAAGGTCCACTTTCAGAACAAGAATTTACAGATAATGTACTCACCCCCTTGTCATCTAAGATGTTCATGTCTTTCTTTCTTCAGTCATAAAGAAATTATGTTTTTTGAGGAAAACATTTCAGGATTTTTCTCCATATAATGGACTGATGGCATGCCCCGATTTTAAACTTCCAAAATGCAGTTTAAATGCGGCTTTAAATGATCCCAAATGCGGTTGTAAATGATCCCAGCCAAGGAAGGAGGGTCTTATCTTGCTCTCCCTGAACTCTGTGTATTCTGGCTCAAGACAGTTAGGGTATGTTGAAAAACTCTGATTGTATTTTCTCCCTCAACTTCAAAAATCATGTCAAAATCATCCTGCATCGCTGCAGAAGTACCGACCCAGTCTTTGCAAAGTGAACATGCAAAAAAGATCAAACATCCTTGACAAAAAAGGTAAAACAGTGATGTAGGACGGTATTGAAGTTGAGGGAGAACATGAGATGGGAGTTTTTTGACATACACTAACTGTTATGAACCAGAAACAGTTCAGGCGAAGTGAGACAAGACGAGCGTTTGACATTAAAAAGTATATAAATTTAATTATTTTTATGAAAATAACCGATTGTTTTGCTAGATAAGACCCTTCTTTCTTGGCTGGGATCGTTTACAACCGCATTTGGGATCGTTTGAAGCAGCATTTAAACTGCATTTTGAAAGTTCAAACTTGGGGGCACTGTTGAAGTCCACTATATGGAGAAAAATCCTGAAATGTTTTCCTCAAAAAACATAATATCTTTACGACTGAAGAAAGGAAGACATGAACATTTTGTATGACAATGGGGTTAGTATATTATCTATAAATTTTTGTTCTGGAAGTGAACTTCTCCTTTAATCAGTATTTTAAACTGTTGTCAATAACAATAGACTGTTTAAAATTATATCTAAATTACCCATGTAAAAAACGAGCTCACAGGGCTGCAATACTATGACAAAATCATTATTGTAGGTTATTGCTCTTTGTATTGTAATGATTATTAATTTCAATATAGAAAACAATGTAAACGTTTTTGTTTCGTTTTGGGTATGTCACATTCTGGCTTCACAGACAAAAAAAAGGTTATGCAAAAACTCTTTATAATCACTGAAGCCATGAAATTAATGTTTTATTTACATCGTATCTGCACTGCGTGCACTTGACCGCTCCAGCGTTCCAGCGCTGACTAATCTAAGCGCCTCTGATTGGCCAATGCTTTCCTAAGTTCAACAGAAACGCGTTTGATTGGTTATAAGGCTCAACGCTGCACAGAACGGCATGTAAACTGATGCAGTGTGAGTGAATCTGAATGCAATTGTGTGAATTGACAATTTTCGTTCATTTTCACATTTTAATTTGATTGTGACAGGTGTAATATGTTGTTTTCCAACTTTGTCTTAAATTTATGGTGCTTTTTTTTTTTTTGTTCATTTTGGTGTTATTTTTGCCACAAGCTCTCATTAATTTCTGACTCTGTTGTAACATTTAAACATGCTTTTCATTCTTCATTTGATGTAACTAGACAGTCATAGTGTTTGTTTGTGTTCAGATGTTGCTGAACCTCCATAAGAAAAGCTGGATGGAGGGTCTGACCCTGCAGGATTACAGTGAGCACTGCAAACTGAACGAGACCATCGTCAAAGAGATGCTCGAACTAGCTAAAAACTACAATAAGGTAGGAAAAACCATAGGGACATGCTAAAATGCAGCTTTACTATATTTTATTATCTGTATTTGTCTCTATTTTATGTATTATTATTTTGGCTTTTAATACTTTTTTGGTTTTGTCCCTCAGGCTGTAGAGGAAGAGGACAAGATGACTCCTGAGCAACTTGCCATTAAGAACGTTGGAAAACAGGTTAGTAGTTTCTTCTTGTTTCTATCTTTATATTGTTGGTTGTTTGTTACTGTATTTATTGTAAAGTCTATGTGACCTTGCATCGCATTAGGTTTACAGGACTTCATAGACCTGCTATTCTCCTCTTTTTTTTTAGGATCCCAAACGGCATTTGGAAGAGCATGTGGATGTTCTTATGACATCCAATATTGTGCAGTGCCTCGCAGCAATGTTGGACACGGTTGTGTTCCAGTGATTTTTCCCTCTGTCTCTCTGTCTGTGCATAAATGTTCATATTCTACAGCTGTTTTGTCTTTTTAAGAAATAAACACAAAATTCCAGTAAATTTTTTTTGTCTTTCTTAATAGACATCGACATTTACAATGTCGATCTTAAATTATTAGAGAAAAGGGATGTAATGTAGTTTCAGTGTAAATCAGCTGTCCTTGCTCTTCCCCTTGAAGCTCCAGGCTCGGAGGGAGATTTTCAGAGAACAACACTGAAACACCTTCTTTAAGATGACAGCACTTCAGGAGAACGCTAAAGTGAGCATCAGTGTGAAATATTTATTTGCATGCTCGGTAAACATGGTTGTTCCTGTCTAAAAGGTTTCACTTGATTTTAGGAATATTTTGAAGTCACCTCTTTACAAATCTCTAATTCTATCCACCTTATTCTTTAACGTGGAAGTAAGCCAGTGGGTTCATTAGCCGCTAAAGGGAAATGATGAGAAGAATAACGTGCAGTAAATGGTAAAATGGTTTGCACTACAAACCAGTGTGCTCATAATTACGATAATACATTAAAATAATACAGCAAGACACCAATTTGCAATATCAAGGAGCAAAATGAGCTGTTTTGTACAGCTAGAGCTAATAAGACTGGAAGCCAGACCCATAAAATTAAAAATGGCCATGCCCAAGGTGGATACATCTCTAAATCGGTTCCTATATCAAATTGCATTTTTTCAGCAATTAAGCAAACATTGCGCAGTTACAAGGTGATGTAAGATTATTATGCCTTAATAACTGACTGGCTGTTAATTGTTTTATTTGTGACCCTGGACCACCCTGGTCTTATATTTGTAGCAATAGGTAAAAATGCATTGTATCGGGGCAAAATGATCGATTTTTCTGTTATGCCAAAAATCATTAGGATATTAAGTAAAGATCATGTTCCAAGAAGACATTTTGTAAATATATAAAACCTTACGTTTAGATTAGTGATATGCATTGCTTAGAACTTAATTTGGACAACTTTAAAGAAGTTCAAAAATTTACAGATAATGTACTGAACCCCTCGTCATCCAAGATGTTCATGTCTTTCTTTCTTCAGTCGTAAAGAAATTGTTTTTTGAGGAAAACATTTCAGGATTTTTCTCCATATAGTGGACTTCCATGGTGCAGCTTCAATGCAGCTTCAAACGATCCCAGCTGAGGGAAAAGGATCTTATCTAGCAAAACGATTATTTATTTTTTTAATTACAATTTATATACTTTTTAACCTCAAATGCTGGTCTTGTCTCTCTCTGCTATGTGCATGAGTTGTCTGTGCATCTCTGGTTCAAAACAGACAGGGTAGGTCGAAAAACTTTCATCTTATTTTCTCCCTCAACTTCAAAAATCATTTCAAAATCATCCTACATCGCTGCAGAAATACCAACCCAGTGTTTGCAAAGTGAACATGCAAAGAAGATCAAACACCATTAACAAAAAAGATAAAACAGCGATGTAGGACGATTTTGAAGTTGAGGGAGAAAATGAGATGGGAGTTTTTTTTGACATTCCCTAACTGTTATGAACCTGAAAAAAACAGCTCAGGCAGAGCAAGACAAGATGAGCATTTGAGGTTAAATAGTATATAAATTGTATTATTTTTATTTATTTATTTATTTATTTATTTTTAAATAACCAGTCATTTCACTAGATAAGACCCTTCTTCCTCGGCTGGGATCGTTTGAAGCCACATTTAAACTGCATTTTGGAAGTTCAAACTCGGGGCACCATATCAGTCCATTATATGGAGAAAAATCCTGAAAGGTTTTCCTCAAAAAACATAATTTCTTTATGTCTGAATAAAAAAAGACATGAACATCTTGGATGACAAGGGGTGAGTACATTATCTGTAAATTTTTGTTCTGGAAGTGAACTCCTTTAAAGGCAATTTTCTCATTATTTAGATTTTTTTTTTGCACCCTCAGATTCCAAATTTTTAAATAGTTGTATATCTACCAAATATTGTCCAGTCCTAACAAACCATACATCAATGGAAAGCTTATTCAGCTTTTATGTGAATGTATAAATCTCAGTTTTAAAAAATGACCCTTATGACTGGTTTTGTAGTCAATGGTCACATTTGTAGATTATTTTATCACTTCCACAATGGACCAATTACGTAATGTACTTAGCTATAATGTAACACGCGTTCCTCTATTTTAAGTTCTGGGTAAAAAGCGGCACTTTATTAAAATTTTATTAAACATTTTATTAGTTTTATGCTCACCTTATATATTAAAATCAGTAGTAGGAAAAGCTGTAACGCTGTTTAACGCAAATTTCTGTACTAGCAGCATCAAACCAAATTGCAAAAATACTGCCTATTAATAAATAACAATAGATTAATAATTTATAATAGTATAAAAATAGTTCCCGAACGCTGCTGAAAACAATACCAAGATCTTTTAACAAACAGTCGCCACAGATTTTTGACTGCCTGACAAGGTCAGGTTCTTTTGTTCATTTACAGTTCCTTACAGTGATTTTTCTCGGCTATTTTAATGACAGTTTTCAGGTAGAAGGGCTAATTTAAACACTTAACCTACTCCACAAACGCTTACAGCCGCTTTAATGCTAATCTAAATGTAAATACCAGCCAGTTCTGCTGTTCTCAAACGTGGAGCAACGTCATTTTCCTATATTAAGCTCTAACAACCTGGCATATGCAGCAGAGGGCATGAACAACCAGCCAAAGCAGGATGTTTGAGGTCTGAACCCAGGCTGAACTCCGAGAACTTTCTCATTGAGTTATGCACCTGCAGCAACTCCCCTCACCGTCCGCACTGGTTAACCAACCTGTGAGTGTGGACAATGATTTTACGCACATCATCGCCGCGGGGAACGACTGCGTCTCCTCCTCCGGTGATACCCTGGAGAACGAGCCACCGCTGAAAAGACTCTCCACAGGGATGGGAAACCCCTCAAGCGCTCTAGACTACGTCTCCGAGGCACGGGATGAGAGTGAAAGAGCGGATAAGTGTAATTTGCCTGAATCAAGTCAAGCGCGGACGGATTTCTTCTCGTCTTCTGCCATGTTCTCGTATTCGGGGCAGCATGTGGTGCCCGCGCTCCCTCCACTCTCCAGTCACTACATGACACCTCACCCGGTTATCAGCGACGGGCCGTACAATGGGCTGAGCTACGCGTACTCACAGCCCTACGGACAAACTTACACAAACGCCGCCGTCTATCCTTTTGCCTCGGTGCCCGGTAAAGCTCAGGTTTACCTCTGTAACCGGGCGCTGTGGTTTAAATTTCACAGACACCAAACAGAAATGATCATTACTAAACAGGGACGGTAAGTCTGTATGGTTTTAAAAATGTGTATTCATTTCAAGTTTTTTTTTTTTTTCTATCAAGTGACTGTGAGGATGACCTTTTGTTTTTAATTTTGGATAGGCTAGTTTGTAATATTCTATTTTTATTTGTTAAATATTTTATTAATGTCAGTGTAATAGTTAATTGTAATTGTAAGCCATTAAACTGGTCATTTTTTATTTATTTTTTATTTTTTTGGAAAAGTAATTGTTCTAGTTCAATCATTGCAAGAGGATGTCCATTAGTCTATTTCAGCTATTGCAATGTGTCGTTGATTTTTTTTTTTCTTTTGCAATATTTATTTTTAATGTATTCATGTTATTTTAGGCTACTTTTGGAAATGTAATTTGTTTTTTCGGTTCGTTTTTTCTGCAGCCGGATGTTTCCGTTCCTGAGTTTCAGTGTTTCTGGTCTTGACCCGATGTGTCATTACAATATCGTTGTGGATGTGATTTTGGCGGATCCGAACCACTGGAGGTTTCAGGGCGGAAAATGGATTCCCTGCGGCAAAGCGGACACTAATGTTACGGGTAAACTAATAATCAATCGACTGCAGAAGAATTTATTATAAAGCTTTGCTCCGTTTCCCAAAGCGCAAGTAACCAAATTTATAAATACACTTTAAAAACTAAAACATTAATATACATACTCTATATCTTGTGTAATATAATGTTTATTTTCCGTTTTAATAGTTTTTACCTATTTTTTTTTTTTAAGGAAGCCGAGTGTACATGCACCCGGACTCGCCAAACACCGGCGCGCACTGGATGCGTCAGGAGATCTCTTTCGGAAAACTGAAGCTGACGAACAACAAGGGAGCTTCCAGCAACACTACTCAAGTGATTTCTAATTTCATTTTCTCTTCACATGACACATGTTAACATCCAACTGATTTCAGCTGGCACATAAAAAAATAAATAAATTTTATGCTAACATGTTACCTTAAAGTGCCATTTTTAAAAATGTATTCTGTAAAAATGTAATGTGCCATGTCTAATATATATATATACATTGCATAAAAGGGAAAAAATATATTTTATATTTATTAAAGCCCAGTATGAATTTCATCAAGTTAGTATTTGTAAGCATTTTACATTTATTCCAAAATAATAACAAAAGGCAGGAAAAATGTAAACAATATATTTTATTTGTGAACTTATGTTTAGCTATTCTTTTTAATAGTTGACTTTTAACTACACTGTAAAAAACTATTTGATGAGTCAACCTAAAATAATTTGTAACCTGGCTGCCTTAAAATTTTAAGTTCAGTCAACTCAAAAAAAGTTTATTCAACTTGAAATGTTAAATTATACTAAGTGACAACTTAGATATTTGAGTTGAATCAACTTAAAATTTTAAGGCAGCTGGGTTACTTACCCATCTGTTAAGTTTAGAAAACACAAATATCTAAGTTGTTACTTAGTACAACTTAACATTTCAAGTTGAATAAACTTATTTTAGTTGACTGAACTTAACATTTTAAGGTAGCAGGGTAACAAATTATTTTAAGCTGACTCAACAAATTGTGTTTTTTATTTTTTACAGTGTAGGCCTATTTTTGACTTTTGATCATCAGTCATCAAAGTTCGAGGGTTTGCTTGCATGGTTAATGTACTACTGAATACGTTGTTCTGATCATTTATGCTGTCTAAACCACAGAAAAGATAAGAACAAACAGGAATGTTGTCAAGATTCTTGCCCTGGAAATCCTGGTTCATTTTGGCCAACCACAAACGCCTTTTGCTCCTTTGACAGTTTTCTGCACTCTTCTACTTGATTTGTTAAAACATTTATAGTACTCCAAATGTTTTTCCTGGTCCGACCGATTAGTACAGCCCCAAACATGACAATAATTGGCCATTTTCAGCAGCAATAATCAGCAAAATATGCGAGTTTCGTTTGGTTCAGTGGCATTGTTTACGTTCAGTGCCGTCATCGATTGATAATGCGGTGTGAAAACTAACTACTTACTAGCTATTTACTCACCACAGATCTTGTTTTCAAGCCTTTTTAAGTCTTATTTTGACTTGACAAAGTGGTTATATCTAAGTGTGTGAGCTGTTTCCTTACTTTATTAAAGTAGTGGCGGCTTATAAACTGGAATTCCTACACATTACCAGAAAACAGTTTGCTTCCGCATTGAAAAATAACTTGGATGCAGTTTGTGAAGTTTCTTGAAATGGCAGTTTTTTTTTTTTATGTTGACTCTTTTTCTTTGTCTTTCAAGATGATCGTTCTGCAGTCTCTCCATAAGTATCAGCCGAGGCTGCATGTGATTGAAATAAATAAAAAGAGTGGAGATGAAGATACGAGCGATCCTGATCGAGTACAGACATTCACCTTTCCCGAAACACAGTTTATAGCTGTCACAGCTTACCAGAACACAGATGTGAGAACTAATCTGTCACTGCATACATTTACATTTACATAACAAATGTAACATGAACTGATTTAATGAATATTTTTCTTTATTTCCTCAGATAACACAACTAAAAATTGATCACAATCCATTTGCTAAAGGATTTCGGGATAATTATGATAAGTAAGTGCATTTCAATGCAAATTAATGCACTGATAATTATTTCTCTTGCAGGTTTTCAGATTTGAATTTTAATTTTGACTCAACTGCAGAAATTAACATGATGTATTTTTATTAATGTAATAATAAAATTAACTAATAACTTTATTTTTTTACAATTTTCTAACATCTTAAAGCATTTTATTGTGGTACTTTATATTAAAATGTACATGTTACACATCTATACGCAGATTTCACACATAAATCGGTACATATGCATGCTTAGTGAATGAGACCCACTGTCACTAACATGGACATACTAATGTAAATTTTAACCTAATTTCCTCCTGGTTTGTTTCTCTACGTCTCCAGAAGTTACGGTGGCTCTGACACCGACAGATTGACCCCTACACCCTCTGGCTCTCCACACTCTCAGTCGCTGCCTGGCTCGTGGTACGCAATGACAAGCTCCTTATTTCAGGAGCAGTTTGTCAACAGTTACACAAAGTCCTGTTTTCCAGCTCTTACCTCTGACCCTGGCACTGCTGACCGAACACTCACGTTTACTAGTCTTGCGACCTCAAACCAATCCCAAGAGGGCAGCACAACCTCCGGGCAGCGCTGGTTTGTGTCTTCCACCTCTGCTCCATCATACGAAACCGATATTAACACAGCAGCTCTGCTCTCTTACGCCACACCAGGAGTGAAAGATCTGCCTTTTACTAGTGGTACTAGTAACAGTTTGGATTACTACAGCAGTGCCGCTGGATTGGATTCACGGGGTTCGCTGGAGAACAGCAGTAAGGGCATCTCAAATCCACCTGGTTGGATTCTGGATACGACTCTTGAAAGATCAACACAGTTGAATTACATGCATGAGGCGGATGGAGATATGTTGGAAATAGACGGATCAGCTCTTGGAGTTTCTGAGGAGCTGGAAGGTAAAGATGCCATGGATTCGACATGGACCAAAACTCAGTCTTCCATTAAATCTGTCAATTCCAGTGATTTAAGCATTTTGGAAGAGGCTCAACTTAAAAATCCATCTATCAGTCCAGTTTCAGATGTTGCAAAAGACATGCAGGTCCTGCCAAACAAGGCTAAAGATGGAATTAAAGAATCTGACTTATTTTATTTCGAAAATACAACGTAAACACGCCTAGGCTGGGTGTGCAATTAAATGTTAATATAGAAGTAACATTATGATGATTATTTATGTATAAAGCATTTTTTTTCATGTTGCACTGCACTATTGAAGAGGAATGAGAACTAACGTCTTCAACTTTCTAAACTTGATGTATTTGGCAGTTGTACATAGCTGTATTCTTTTTAAATTATTATATTATAATTATTTGTGATGGTGGTAATATGAAAAAAAAAAAAAGACAAACATGTCAGTGTTTGTTACAACAGCCCCAATATAATTAATCTCGATAAATTATTATTAGCCTAAAATCAGAATTCTGTTTAATATGGAAATGTATTGATTGTGATCCATCAAAACAGTATCTTTAAAAAAAAGGTATTTTTTGGATTAGATGCTTATTGTGAAACATCCACTTTATTTTTGCCGTTTAGGCGTGGCCATTTGTAAATTTTATGGGTCTGGCTTTCGGTCACATCTTTGTTCAGCTATTTTCAGCTGTACAAAACAGCTTGTTTTGCTGATTGATGTTGCAAATTGGTGTGTCTTACCATATTATTTTAATGTATTATCTTAATTTTGAACACACAGGTTTGCAGTGCAAACAGTTTTACCGTTTCAGTTTCTTCTTGAAACAGTTTATTCTCATTATTTACCTATAGCAGCTAATGAACAGGAAGTCTCACCCTTAGGGTTACTTCTGCGTTGAAGAATCCAACGTTTTTTCAATTTTGAAGTGAGAGACTTCCTGCTCATCATTTGCAATAACAATCCAGGAAATAACTCGAAGAATAACAACGTGTATTAAATAGTAGACTGTTTGCGCTACAAACCAGTGTGTTCATAATTCAGATAAAAAACATGGTTAAAAAACATGGTAAGAAACAAAAAACAGCTAAAAATAGAGGGTTTGCACTTACGGCACAATTTGGTCAGCTACCCAGATACGTGGCCATATTGGTACTACTCGGATGTAAACAACAGCATGGATTGCACGGTACATGTGCTACTGAATACATTGTTCTACTAATTGATGCTGTCTAAACCATGGAAAAAACACGTGGAGGCTGCTGAATCATATAGAGAAGGACTTAGTAAGCAGGAAAGGACACAACATTTTGACAATTTAAAGTTAATAGGTGGTAAAGGTACATACGAGCAGTATTAATTAAGATATTAGCTTAATATTTCACCTACCTGCCTGAAAATGATAATAACCTACATTAATGTTGCCAAAATTCTTGCCCTGGAAATCCTGTTTCAGTTTGGCCAACAACAAATGCATTTGTTCCTCAGACAGTTTTTTGTCTCCTTGATTTGTTATAACTTTTGGCAGTCTATGTACTCGATATGTTTTTCCCGGTCCGACCGATTAGTACAGCCCAAAACATGACACAAAAATTCTAAAGTCGAAAGATCCGGGAAAGATCTGTGTGCAGTAAACGTAATACTGTTTGCACTACAAACTGGTGTGTTCATAATTAAGATAATACATTAAAATAACATGGTAAGAAACACCAAATTGCAATATCAAGCAGAAAAACTAGCTGTTTTTTACAGCTAAAAATAGCTGCCACTGATGAAACCAGAAGCCTGATCACCAACATTTACAAATGACCGCGCCCGTTCTTAAGAGAAAAATGGCATATAAAATGGATAGAATATGTTAATGTGAAATTATGACATTCTGCTGGTGTCAGAATGTTTGTTGTAAAGCCTATAACACTGTCAGATGCTGAGTATATAAATAAATCTCCTACAAATCATTGTAACTTTAATTACTGTTGCTTATTTATTAACCTGGTAGTATTTGAATTAGCCTACAAGATTGTGGGTTGGTGTGAGTGTATTGAAATACTTTACAACACTGACACCTAGCTGCGAATACAAAGTCGTACTGTCGAAAGATGTCTATATAGGCAGTTCACCAGGTTTTGGAACACCGGTTGTGTGTCCTTGACCTGGAAGGAGGAAATAATAGTTTAATTCTCCCATAAGCAATAGGATTAAACACGGAAGCAGAATCTATAACTAAATACCACTACAAAGTCTCTTAGTGTACATTACAGTGAAAGGATCAAGAGAAGAATGAAGCTCCTTCAGCAGCTGTTGAACCAGAAATAACCAGAGACCACCTTCACAAAGCAACCCTGCCGGTCAAAGCATATATTAGTATTTTTGACGCATTTCCTACATAGATAAATACATACATAATAAAAAAGAATACAAATAGTTAGCTCAAAATTATTTTCTCACCCTCAAGTTTATTTTACATTGCACGCTTGGTGTAGAAAATGCCACTGGTTTTTGCTTTTGTCTGCTTTGTTCTGTAAAGATCATGTTCCATGAAGATATTTTGTAAATTTCCTACCGTAAATATGTGACCCTGGACCACAAAACCAGTCTTAAGTCGCTAGGGTTTATTTGTAGCAATAGCCAAAAATACATTGTATGGGTCAAAATTATTGATTTTTCTTTTATGGCAAAAATCATTAGGATATTAAGTAAAGATCATGTTCCATTAAGATATTTTGTAAAATTCCTACTGTAAATGTATGAAAACTTAATTTTTGATTGGTAATATACATTGTTAAGAACATTATTTGAAGAACTTTAAAGGTGATTTTCTCAATATTTTCACAGTATCCTAACAAACCATACATCAATGAAAAGCTTATTTATTCAGCTTTCATATGATGTATAAATCTCAGTTTTGAAAAAACGACCCTTATGACTGGTTTTGTGATCCAGGGTCGCATATATCAAATCGTAATATGCATTGCTCAGAACTTCATTTGGACAACTTAAAAGGCAATTTTCTCAATATTTAGATTTTTTTGCACCATCAGATTTCAGTTTTTTAAATAGCTGTATCTCGGCCAAATATTGTCCTATCATAACAAAGCTTATTATTCAATTTTTAGATGATGTATAAATCTCAATTTCAAAAAATTGACCCTTATTACTAGTTTTGTGGTCCAGGGTCACATATAATATATAATTTATAAAATGGACACAAGGTGGCGGCAAAGGAACTGTTTGTTGGCTACTCAGCTGTTGAAATACAGCAGTAAAGCATCATGTGCACTGTACAGTATGCCTTTGATAGTAGAAGCTTATGTGAAAGCGGGTTTGTAGAAAAAGTACATCATTTGTCTTACATATGAAGGGATGAACATTCCTCTAGTTTTAGGGTTAAATAACGTAGAAATATCACTGAAAGCTGTGCATGTTCACTTTTTACATTTAATCGTCTATAACCAGGCAGTGTTAAAAACTCGTTTATTTCTAAATCATTTTGTTCATGATGGCTATTCTGGTATAGATCTATCTTGTAAATATAAATCCATTTTGGCACGTACCCTAGTGTGCCACTGAACATTTCCACTGTTACTGGCCAGGAAAAATAGATACAGTTGATGTTGTGACAGCATGTCCAATAGTAGTCATGTATTCTGATACTGAAATCTTTGTTTAGGGTACTTAATGCATACAATTATTTAAATATATATTTTATATAATATATATATTTTTAATATATATATATATATATATATTAAATATATATTTTTTGATATATATTTTTTATTTAAAATACGTATTTTTTGAAAAAAAAAAACAAACAAAAAAAACAACACTGCAAGAGAAAATACACACGGTTTACTTAAAAAAGTATAGTTAGTGAAACATCCCATGTGACAACCAGCCCCAGTGTCTCATTGAATTCTACAGAGCCTAGCTACTATTTCCAAACAATAAAAAGTGAATATATTTAAGAAATCTGTTTCACTGAAGGGCTGTTTAAAACATTTTTTGACTAAATCCAGTTTATTTAGACGTTAAACCCAAAGAATTTTTGTTGTTATCAATTCTCATAGCGCAATAACATTTAACATTTAGTATTTACTGTGATTCATACAGATGTTGGTTGTTGCTGCAGTTTCTCTGCTGTTGTGTCTTCTGTTGTTTTCTCTTTTTGTCAGCAGGTATGGAAGCAGATTATCTGTTTTTGTTCTTTCTCTCTCTTTCTATCCTCCTCTTTTTTCTCTCTCTCTCTCCCCCTCCTCTGTTGACTTCTCCCCATTTTTTTTTTTTTTTTTTTTTTTTGTTTCCTTCTTTCTTTTTTTTTAATGTTATGCTTTAATGTTGATTTTTTATTATTATTATTATTTTTATTTTTTTTTCTCTTCTGTTTTCTCTGTCCCCCGGTCTTGTCTGTCACAGTATGGTTAAATAAAAAGGTATATAAAATCAAATTAATTAATTAAATTAAATAATAAAAAAAAAAAAAAAAAAAGGCTGTGAATGATGATAGCATAGCTACACATACACACTGTCATGTGTTATCTGTGCTACTGACAGGCCGGGTTAAAAAAAAAAAAAAAAAAAAAAAAAAAAATCACATTTCGTCAACCGAAGCCTCAAGTATCCTTGTGTCTCTAGAGGGTTTCATCCATTTATCTTACACGTCCCGGTGGTTTCTGTTAACTCACGTGCTGCCGGTCGCAGCTGCGTCACGCGAGCGCGAATGACACGCTGAAGGAGCGCACGCACGGACGCGCGCACGAGTGAAGAAAGAGCGAAAAAACCAACGGTTACTACATCGCTGCCGAACCCGCATCAACATACATGACATTGTCTGTACGTTCCTAACAGTATCTTAGAGAAGATTTTCCACAGACAAACAGAGACGGTATAAGCCAAAATATCAGGGATGGATGTGAAAGACCAAGGAGCGCAGATGGAGCCGCTGCTTCCTGCGGTAAGAACCTGTTTCATCTTTCATGTGGGATCCGTCAGTGGATGAACAATGGCATGATGCTGTTGTGTGTTGCGGAAAATGGGGTTCGGTGGTTCGAGCCGCATTGGGTTGGAGCCTATTATGGCTATCATTAACCCACTACCATTGGAAGACAGTGTGTTTTAATTATTCATGGCACCTTTAATACAGGCTCATTTACTGCGAAAATGGCTTCACGTTACATGGAAACGCCGTTTGTAGTGTGACCAGGTTCACACCGGCTTGCGTGGATTATGCATTTAATTATACACGTTTAGTAGTGTATAACGACATACAGTATGGGTTTGAGATGCATAAATGTGCGTTCAGCATTCTCATGAGTTGCCTTCATCAAATTTCCCCTCAATGTGATGAGGCCTTCACTTGACATTTGATTTCACCTGTTCACCTAATTTACTATGCTTACATTTATTGCCATGAGTAGGGTTAGGGAGGTCATATATAAAAGTTTAAAAGGATAGTTCCAACATAGCGTTACTGGAAAAATGAGCCTTTACCTACATTTTTAAAAAAAAACTCCAAACAAGTAAAGGGGTAGTTCATCAAATTCTGTCATTTTTTACTCAGCCTCATGTTATTTCAAACCCGTAAGACCTTTGTTCATCTTCAGAACACAAATTAAGACATTTTTCCGATGAAATCTGAGAGCTTTTCAAAAATCAAGAAAACAAAAATAATGACTTTATTCAACACGCGTCTCGGTACGCTCGTGAACGCTTGGCGGAGACTGACAGAAGAAATTGTTGAATAAAGTCATTGTTTTTGTGTTCTTTACTCACAAAAAGTATTCTCATAGCTTCAAAAAATTACAGTTACTGATATCAAATAGTCTATTTTAATGACTTCCTTACTAGCTTTCTGGACTGTTTGAATGTTTCAGTTGGATTGCTGTCTATCCAGGGTCAGAAAGCTCTCGGATTTCTTTAAAAATGTCTTAATTTGTGTTCCGGAGATGAACGAAGGTTTTACGTGTTTGGAACAACATGAGGGTGAGTAATTAATGAGAGAATTTTCATTTTTGGGCGAACTATTCCTTTAAAACGTTTAGTCATTTTCACACGATTACAGGGCAGGTTATCGATTAACAAATATTTTTTTAATTAATTTTTATAACTATTTGTGTAGGTCAAAACACTTTTAATTTATTTGTATACTAATACATTTTGATGTTTGCATCTCATATCCAGGTCCATATGTATGACTGTAATTTTGTAAACTTGCTCGGTAGCTCACCCGGTATGGTATTGAATTTGCAATGCAAAGTGCTCAGATACGAGTCTGTGAAAACACAAATCATGATAAAAGAGCTTAAAGACTTGTATAGGGCCCTATGAAATAATTTTTATTTTTTTCAAATTCTGTTTTTTCAGTTTTTTTTTCTGTTTTAATTGTTCTAGACATTGCTTTGATGGTTAAATGACAAAATATTAATCAACAAGCATGTCTGATTACCTGAAATCATAAAAATGTACACAATTTAACAGCGTTTTATTAAAGGTTTAACAAAAATGACATTTTACGTCCCCATGAAAAATATGCTTTGTTTTTTTTTTTTTTCTCAAATTCAGTTTAGCAAATTCTGTGTTATCCATGAATACACTGGATTCCATTTTAATGGTGTCATTACATTTTAATAATAAAAAGCATATGTAATTAATTGATTTTATAAAGAATTTATTTATTTTATGTTGTGTGTTTACAGCTGTTGTGTATTTTTCTGGTAAATATTCCTTAAAAATAATGTTGTAATAATAATTTTAATTGTATTTGAGGTACTATCATTATTCATTACATTAAGTAATATATTTCTGTCATAGTTTCTTTAAGTTAAACCAAACTTTTATTTTGACTGTTTACTGTGAAGACCTTTTCTGTTTGTATATGATATGATGATAGTTTTTCTCAAAAGAGCAGTTCTAGAGATTATGTTCATGTGTTCATGTATTAAGGCGGCAGAGGTTGAAAACACTGCCAGCATCACATGCTTCAGTATGTGTGTAGTAAACTAAACCGTGCGTCTGCGCCATTCATTCACACAGAGACACGCAGAACATGCCGGTTCCTATTTAAATAGTATTTATGTGGCTTAAAATTCACAGACACTAGTCTATATCATGTTTTGATTTAAATGTGCTGACCTGCTTTTCATGTATCCATCGTAAATTGGGCAAATTCCGTGACATTCTGCGTATACATTACATTCTATTTTTATGACTAGATTCTGTGATTCCGTCCGCGTTTTCCGCATCGTGGAAATCATAGGACCCTACTTGTAGAAGCGAGCTAAAATGGCATGGTTGATTTTTTCCATAATAATAATAATACATTTGTTAACATTGCCGATTAGATGCAATAGAACATCAAACTTTTAGCACCACTCAATAGACATTTAATTTCCAGCCTGCTACGAGGGTCCAGAATTGTTTGAATATTAATCATCAGAACTTTAAGGGTCATGTGGTTTACAGCCCAAACACCTGGATTAATCGCAGCATATTTCATGGCTTTCATAATCTGTTGATTAAGTGACCCCAAAATAAGCAGCGCACTCTAGCCTCTTACTGTAATTGCTCTTCATCCATGTAAAAAGAAAAAAAATTGATTGGATCAACCCAAAAAAGCATCAGCCATCTTACCATGGGCTTAGAGCCAGGGTCTCTGCTCCTTCATCACTGACAATTCGGTGCTGGAGTTGAGAAGACTTGGCCCACATCCTATTGATTCTGCCATCCGTTCAGTCTTGAGCAAAGACACACACACACTCACTCGGCTCCTCAGAACATATTCACAGCTATACACACTGTGTTTGTGGTTGCATTCCTGTCTAATCCCATAAACGTGCACGTTTCAAGGGTTTCCAGATGTTGCTAAGAACTGTGTGCTCTTACAGATTCCTTAAGTACAGTTTGTGGAACTGCAGCAGTGAGGCTTTATTAGCCACTTTGACCATCTGAACTTTATCCATGTATTAAATGCATAAAAAACAGGCTTTCAGTACAGCGTAGTGCAAGACAAAAAGCAGATGCTGACCTCGGAAATACACCAAGAGAGTAGTAGCGTTGAGGAATGTATTGAAAGTTTCCATTCACATTACAGGCCAAAATCATGACCAGGTTGTTCATAATATGGATAACAATTTTTATGAAGTTTTCAGCCTCTGCCGCCTCAATATACGAGTACATGAATGCACAAACATAACCTCTAGAACTTCATGAGAATTTTACTGTTTGTTTTGAGAAATACTATCTTCATATCATATACAAATAGAAACTTAAATGTCTTCACAGCAACTCATCAAAATAAAAGTTTGGTTTAACTTAAAGAAACAGAGACAAAAATATTACTAAATTTAAGGATAATACTACTACTTATAATAAAATTATTGTTTAACGTTATTTTGTTTAAAGAATATTTACCAGAAAAAATGTTTACCAGTATTTATTTACCAGAAAAATGTAAAAACACAGTATTTCTGAAAAATACTATATATTTTTAATTAATTCAATTAATTAGAGATGCTTTTGAATCTGAATTTGGTAAAAATAAAACTGAATTTGAGGGAAAAAAAATATTTCACAGGGCTTTAAATGTAGTTTTAGTTAAACTTGTAGTAATTTGATGTTAAATTATATAAGTTTCATGATTTCAATGTTTTTTGTTTAATGTTCTGTTTAGTATTTCTGAAAAAAGTTATTAACGCAATTAATTAGAGTTGCTTTTGATTATTAAAATTTAATGAATCATTAAAATATAATCCAGAAAATTAATGGAAAACACAGAATTTGGTACAAAATAGAACTGAATTTGAGAAAAAAAAATTCATAGGGCCTTAAAAAATTAGTTCTTGTTAAACTTTTCATACATTGCTGATAAATTGTGTAAAGAGTCTAGAAACATTAGTTTAGAAAAATGACAACAGAAAAAAAATCAGAATGCAGAAAAATTAAAAATTAAAACTTAAAACATTATTTTTTGAGGAATATTTACCAGAATTTATTTACCAGAAACATGTAAAAACACAGTATTTCTGAAAAAAGGAACTAAATAAAATAAAATTAAATTTTATAATTAAATTAATAATTTTATTAACTCAATTAATTAGAGATGCTTTAAATTAATTAATGCTTTTTAATTTTAATTTTAAATTTAATGAAGCATTAAAATGTAATCTAGAAAATTAATGGAAAACAGAATTTGGAATCAGAAAAATGGGAATTTGGAAAAAAATAAAACAGATTTCATAGAGCCCTAGTTAAACGTACATTTTTTCTTTTTTCCCCCCTGAGATTTTATTTGGCATAAAGGTTGGAAAACTGAACAACAAGTTGAAATGGTTGCAAAATGCTGCTTAAATATACAATTTTAAAAATAAGAATGTGATTCTTGTGATCTTTTGGTTGAGCTGAGGGACAGATTGAACACATCGTCACTGGCAGAGATCCAGCGGTCGGTTGAATTGTTTCTGGTGCGCCGGTTGAATCCACTGGGCTGGTACATTTCAGTGTAGCTCTCAGTGTGAGCTGAACCGATGCCAGTGATCTGAGTCCCAGAGGGCCTTTTCTGACCATCATAAGTCACTGCCCGCTTAGCTGCAGCTGGTGCCCTGAATGCTGATGTGTGTGTGCAAAGCAGGTCAAAGAAGAGTGAATAATCTTTGTCTATCTGCCTTAACACAGAAATGAGTACATATTTTTTATTCCTAAATTTGTACTGTTCCTTCTTCATCTGATCTTCAGAATCATGTGTTCAGTGTTTAATCTTTCAAGACCTCATTAAATCCAAATGAGAGTTTTGTGGCTTTTAGTGCATGCTGGTTAACATTGAGGCCATTTATATTTTAGTAAAACTTGACAAATTTATCCTTCTACGAATATACACTACATTTGCTCTCTTTTGAGAGCTAAAATATGGATGTGGTTATCTATATAGCAATATCACACGAGTAGACGTGAGATATGGCTGTATATCGGCACGGCTGTGATTCAGCCGTAGGCACGAGGGCGCAGGCCGTGTGCTGTAGGTAATAACAGCATGCCAATATCAGAAAAATTTGACACTGCAAAATTTCAAATGCATCAATAATTTTATACAATTATTGTTTTAAATACTTTTTATACATACAAATAAGAGATATTGTGAAAAATGCAATGGTACTTTTTTAAAGATTAATTTTCGGTTCCTGGAGGGCCGGTGTCCCTGAAGAGTTTAGCTCCAGCCCTAATCAAACACACCTGAACCAGCTAATCAAGGTCTTACTAGGTATACTTGAAACTTCCAGGCAGGTGTGTTGAGGAAAGTTGGAGGTAAACTCTGCAGGACACTGGCCCTCCAGGAACAAGTTTGGAGACCCTTGGTGTAGATGGACAGGAAGCAAAGTGGGAGAGAAAGAAGGGGGTAGGATCAGAAAAGGTCCAAGAGCCAGGATTCAAACTGGGGTCACCCACAGCACAATGACGCTATATGTCACCGCGCTAACCACAAAGCTATTGGCGTTGACTGTGTGATGGTACTTTTAAGTATGAAAGCAAACCACCAGTATGTGGCGGCAAAAGACTGTTTTAATGAGTGAGTCGTTTGGTCTTTATGAAGGGGTTTCGGAATCATTCAAAAACGTGGATTCATTAACAAAACACCGCTGTGTTGCTCTGAGACATGCAGAAGTTCTGCTGTGGCTTTGATTGGAACTATTTTCTGCAACAAAATTGAGCAAAATTATTGAACTACTATTGTATAAAATCAGTGTCACATTGCAGTCATGTTGAGATTTGGGGAATGATATTGGTCATGGGCAATGTTGCGTATCTAAATCATATTATAAATATATATTTTTTCTACCACTTGCATATATAACTTTCTGTGAGTGCTCTTGTGCTCATTTGTTTTGATTTCTGCACGAGTCTCTTTCACATACTCATTTTAAGCTGTGCAAGCTTTGTCTGTCACGACATAAATACATTATCAGGCGCCAAAACTGAGGTGCATAAACTCAGAAAGGTATCACAAGTATAACAAGGTGGGGGAAAATTCCAGTAAAGTACAAAAAATTATTAAAGTCTGTAGGTTTAAATCCAATGTAATTATATTAACTAACATTTTCAGGAAAAAATAAACTTCTCTATGGGGCAAAATGATTAACACAACATTAGGATTAAAGGTTTTTTCAAATGTTTCATATGCATATTCTTTAAAAAAAAACACTGCATGAAGGTTGTACAAGTCTGAGGTCTTTCTGACTGTAATGATGTGTGTCGTGTAAATATTCAGTGATGGTGCGAGTGATTTTATTGCCTTTCTGCTCCTCTGCAGGTTCAGAGTCCTGCTAGTGATAACGGGGTGAGTCCCAGTTTTTCATTTCCTCTATTATGCGTTTCACAGCATGCACACAATGCAGTGGACTTTGGATTTAATTACTGTTTTGTTTGCAAGAGTGAGTGACTGTCTGGTTTTCATGAATCCAAATGATGCGATTCATTGTGACTGATTGTCATTCAATTTTTAATGTCTCCGTGTGAGACTGATGGCGCTTGACTGGATGTTTGTAGGCACGCAGTGAAGCTTGTCACTAACTGTTAATTCAAATCTCCATCCACAAGCTTTTGGTCACGAGGAGAGATATTGAGATGTTTTAAGCACCAATCTTTGTTTAGTCTAGAGCGGCCGTGAGTCTAAAGAGAGAGAGAGAGGACAGCTTGTAGTGTTGGTCGTATAGTGAACTGGAGAAGAGCCAGTGTGAGCAGACGGCGTGACCGGGGGAAGCATGCTGCTCTGGAGGACAGAGAGCTCTGAGACCTGTAGGGAACCTCAGCCTGCTACATGTCTCTATAAGCAGAGATTTATAGGACTGCATGCGTGATTCATCACTTTAATAACCAAACACACCCTGCTTAAAAGCCCAAAGTGCTCGTGGGAATGTCAGCATCCAAGTGCTGGTTTGTCAAATGATGTGCCTGAGAGGTTTGCTGGAAGTGTGGATTCTCATGAACGTGTAAGCTGTCGAAAATGAATGTAAATATGATTAGACGTGTTGATCATGGATATATAGTATTCACCCAAAAATGGAAATTCTGTCATTAATTACTTACCGTCATGTCGTTCCAAATCCGTAAGACCTTCAACCATCTTCATTCATCTTCATTCATTCATTCAAAAAAAAAAAAGAGAATGTTTTGAACATTAACTTGTGTGTGAAAGAGAACTTAGTTTAGTACTCACATGCCCTGTGACAGCCACTTTCTGTGCATGTGCTTTGGATGTGTGCACTCAGAAAAACGTATTTCAGAAGTTTAAACTGATATGGCTTTAAAACACACGTTTTCAGCGCGATAGACATGATAATCAAAACCAAACAGATGTATTTTTTTGACAGAGTGTCTGAGTTACGAGCTGTAAAGGCACAGCTTTATTCTGGAAAAGGGAGCAGAGAGAAGCAGCTCATTTGCATTTAAAGGGAAATGCACGAAAAAAGCCTGTTTCTGCTTCCAGTCAAAATAAGCATTTTCAAAATGATACATGGTCTGTGGATCTATCTATCTGTCTATCTATCTATCTATCTATCTATCTATCTATCTATCTATCTATCTATCTGTCTGTCTGTCTGTCTGTCTGTCTGTCTGTCTATCTATCTATCTATCTATCTATCTATCTATCTGTCTGTCGGTCTGTCTGTCTGTTGGTCTATCTATTAGTGTTGTCACGATACTGGAATTTCTAACTTCGATACGATACCTTGAAAAATATCGATATTCGATTCCATTTTCGATACCACAAAAACTGCCACAATATTAAGGGGGTACTTTTTTTTTTCATTTAAAGATAAATATAACAAATCTAGAACATGACAATGAGGTATATTTTACATGAACAAAAATGTTTTGAGGTACTACACTGCTACAGCCCTGTTCAGCTTCTTAGCGTCATTTGAGTTTGCTTCATACTTTCTTTGCTGTTCAAATACAGCTGGTAGTGTAGGTTGTGAGCGTGTTGTTTTTGTTGCAGGTCGAGTCTTATCTTCTTTCTGGTGCCAAACTTTAATAAACTTTTTTTTTTTTTTTTTTTTTTTTTTAGACCACATTTTTAAAATGAACTGAACTATCTAACTAATCTTAGAACTTAAGCTAATGGTAATAGATATTTGTTAACATTAGTTGACATGAATAAACAATGAAAAATACTTCAAAAACATTTATTAATCTTAGTTATTAGTCTTAAAAGTTAATTTAAACTAACATTTACTAATACATGAACTAATTAAAATCCAAAGTTCTATCTGTTAATATTTTTTCATTGGACCAGAGCTAACATGATCCGTTGTCTTTTTATTACCTACCGTTATCAAAGATTAAAATATACTGTAACTAATGCATTGCTCATCGTTCATAAATGCTGGTTAATACATTCAAATTATTTGATGAACAGATTTTAATGCCGGACTCACATATAACCACCGATCCACGCATGCAAACGTGCTATGGGATTATTTTTGTGCCAATAAGAATGAACGTAACTTTATAAAACTGAACGTAACTTTCCAAGAAACGATCAAAAATATGCCACTGCAAAAGAAGAAAAACACAATGAAAATGAAAAAATGAACTCAGTCGCACAAAATTAACATGCTCTTCAAATATGCTTCATTCTTTGTTAATGATTTTCAAAGAATCGTTTTCGCGAATCATGGATTCTGAATGCGTTGCCACAGCTTTCGCTTACGCTTCGCAAATTTTCGTTTGCTGTTTTGGCACAAACCTCTCGTGGGGGCGGGCTTTACAGCGATCTACTCTGATTGGCTTATGAGCTTTTGACGGACAGTTGCTCTCTGACCTGGAAGCACGGACGGTGACGTCAGTGGCGTGCATATTGGAAAGTTGTTGCGGTGTGCAATACGTTGCGCTTTGTTTATATTAAGTATTAATGTTATTAGTATTTCACCTACGGTCGTCTCTTAGTTTCTAAAGATGAGCTCCCAGAAGAGACACGGAGCAGCATCATCTTCCACCTCAGCTTGTCCCTCAGGGCAGCTTGAAGTAAGTTCGTGTTCTAAAGTAACGTTAATCAATAACATCGATAAAAGTTTTATTCATGTACAGTGTGCAACAGTTCTGATAGTTTCTATAAACAAAGCACGACGTATTGCACACCGCAACAACTTTCCAATATGCGCGCCACTGACGTCACCGTCTGTGCTTCCAGATCAGAGGGCAACTGTCCATCAAAAGCTCATTAGCCAATCAGAGTAGATCGCTGTTAAGCCCGCCCCCACGAGAGGTTTGTGCCAAAACAGCAAACGAAAATTTGCGAAGCGTAAGCGAAAGCTGTGGCAACGCATTCAGAATCCATGATTCGCGAAAACGATTCTTTGAAAATCATTAACAAAGAATGAAGCATATTTGAAGAGCATGTTAAATTTGTGCGACTGAGATCATTTTTTCATTTTCATTGTGTTTTTCTTCTTTTGCAGTGGCATATTTTTGATCGTTTCTTGGAAAGTTACGTTCAGTTTTATAAAGTTACGTTCATTCTTATTGGCACAAAAATAATCCCATAACGTGCGTGCATCACATGCGAAAACAATGCTCAGTTGCTCACTGGATCGACATCAAGACAAATTGCAGAATTTAAGTAATTATTTTTTGAATAAAGTTAAATAAGCACAAGTTGATTTATATTAAATGTAAACAGAGCTACAGCAAGCGATTTTTAGTGTTATAAATCCGTTGTCCTTTGAAACTTCTGCGTCTTCATTGAGAGTGCGGGTCATGGTTGCTTAGCAACGGCAGACGCCACGGAAACGCAAGCTACAGAGCGCTTTGGAAAAGAGGAAAAAGTCGGTGCGCCTAGCGTTTTACGCGCGTTTTGTAGGCGCGATATGTGAACGGCCCCTTATGCTATTTAACCAGAGCGAATGAGACGAGACAGACACTGCGGTCACGTTTGGTGTTTGTCAACGCGCCTTTGGAGAGAAATGAAAGTGACAGCTCCGCTAGTATCGGTATATCGATACTTCAGGAAATTAGTATTGGTACCGTTCAGATATTTCAGTATCGATATTTATCGAAATATCGATATTTTTGACAACACTACTATCTATCTATCTATTTATCTATCTATCTATCTATCTATCTATCTATCTATCTATCTATCTATCTGTCCATCTATCTATCTGTCTGTCTGTCTGTATGTTGGTCTATCTATCTATCTATCTATCTATCATCTATCTTTCTGTCTGTATGTTGGTCTATCTATCTATCTATCTATCTATCTATCTATCTATCTATCTATCTATCTATCATCTATCTTTCTGTCTGTATGTTGGTCTATCTATCTATCTGTCTGTCATCTATCTACCATCTGTCTGTCTGTATGTTGGTCTATCTATCTATCTATCTATCTATCTATCTATCTATCTATCTATCTGTCTGTCTGTATGTTGGTCTATCTATCTATCTATCTATCTGTCTATCTATCTATCTTCTGTCTGTCTGTCTGTCTATCTATCTATCTATCTGTCTGTATGTTGGTCTATCTATCTATCTATCTATCTATCTA